>NC_054547.1:266009-418509 GCF_017654505.1 Polyodon spathula | reverse complement strand
ATCACAGCATAGCACAGACTCACACACACGCGCACACCACGCACCCATCACTGTGTACACTGTGTCACCACAGTGGGTCCCCCGTGAGTGTGGTGTCAGTGTCACAAAGACACAGACGCACACACGCACACACGCGCGCACACAGCCCCTCAATCACCCGACGCCCTCACACACTCACACACACACAGACGCACACACACACACACAAAGACCACAGACGCACTCAGACACACACACCCACCCACACGCACACACACAAACACTACGTGTTATGTGAGTGTTTCTGGACGCACTGCAGACACCCACACTCACACACGCACGCACTCACACACACACACACACACTCGCACACACGCACACACGCCCACACACACACACACACAAACACACACACAAGCACTCAGACACACACACTCACCCAGACACACTCACACACACACACACACACTCACAAAGACACAGACGCACTCAGACACACACACTCACCCAGACGCACACACACACACACACACACCCACACACCCAAATCGGTGAGTCTGTGCCACCCCACCCCCTCACAGCAACGCACTCACACTTTCGCCAACACATACACCCCCCACACTAGGGACTATCACACACACACTCACACAGACACACACACTCACACACAGACACAGACGCACTCAGACACACACACACTCACTCACAAACACACACACGCACTCACACACACACTCACTCCACACACACTCACACACTCACACACACTGGTCCTCTTAGTGTCTGTCTGTGTGAGTAGGGTCTTCATCAGTGTGGGTGTTGTGTGTATGTGAGTGTTTCATTTGTCTACTTCACACTGTTGTGTGAGTGGGGATGCGTCTGCGTGTGTGTGTGTGTGTGAGTGTTGTCTGCGTGCGTTGTGTCTGTGTGTGTCACCCCGACGCACTCACACACACACACATACACACACACACACACACACTCACAAAGACACAGACGCACTCAGACACACACACTCACCCAGACGCACTCACACACACACACATACACTTACAAAGACACAGACGCACTCAGACACACACACTCACCCAGACGCACTCACACACACACACATACACTCACAAAGACACAGACGCACTCAGACACACACACTCACCCAGACGCACTCACATGCACACACACACACGCACACACATCGCACACACACACACACACAACACACTCACAAAGACACAAACCAGCACTCTTGCACAATACACATCACCAGACGCACACCTCACACACACTCACAGAGACACACACTGAGGCCCTGCCTCCCTCTTGTCTGCGGTATCGCTGGTTAGTGAGTGAGGAACAGACACAGCTAGGCTGCAGCAGTGAGGTGATTCAGTTAAAGGGTGACGGACACTTCCCTAATTAATCAGAGCTGCATTCTGAACCCCTGACCCCTCGCACCCCTGTTCTCTGTGAATGTGTGTGTGTGTGTGTGTGCGTGTATCTGTGAGTGTGAGTGTGTGTGTGTCTCTGTGAGTGTGAGTCTGTGTGAGTGAGTGTGTGTGTGTCTCTGTGAGTGTGAGTCTGTGTGAGTGTGTGAGTCTGTAGGAGTGTGTGTGTGTCTCTGTGAGTGAGTGTGTGTGTGTGTGTGTGTGTGTGTGTGAGTCTATGAGTGTGAGTCTCTGTGAGTGAGTGTGTGTGTGAGTGTGAGTGAGCGAGTGCACTCAAACACCTCACACACACAGGAGACACTCACACTCAGACTATGTGAGTGAGTGTGTGTGTGAGTGTGTGAGTGTGTGCGTCTCTGTGAGTGTGAGTCTGAGTGAGTGTGAGTGTGAGTGAGTGAGTGTGTGTGTCTCTGCGAGTGAGTGTCTCTGTGAGTGTGAGTCTGAGTGAGTGTGAGTGTGAGTGAGTGAGTGCGAGTGTGTGATCGTGTGTGTTCACTGACAGTAATAGTAGTGATGCTAAGGCAGGTTACTGGGTTAGAAACACAGCCAGCCCCCAGACAGAAAGCCATATGGAAGGCAACAGTAAGGCTTACAGAAACTGAACTCGTACAATTTGCCTTGAAGGCACAGGGGCTGCTCCCTAAAACAGCAAATAAGAGGGAAGAAGAGAAGAGAGATGTTAAACAAGCCTGGGATTCGGAAGAGCCACACTTCACATCATCAAAAAACACATGTGTGTGCGCAGTCTTTATCAACACCCTCAGAAACCTGCACCCCGCTATCTTTGCAGTTTTACCAGGGAGCTGTGCAAGTGTGTGCCCAATAATCCGGGAAATGTCAGGCCCAGTTTAACCACAGTGCCACCTGCTGGTCACACAAGCAACAAGCCTCCTCCTCACCCTGGCATTAGAAACCCAAGGAAGACTGTCATCCCAGTAAGATCATATCAATGAATATTCCTACAGACCAGAGCATTATAGTTGGGTTCAGTTAGCTTAGTACAGTGCAGCACAGTACAGCTCAGTACAGCGCAGTACAGTACAGTGCAGCGCAGTATAGTACAGTGCAGTGCAGTGCAATGCAGTATAGTACAGCGCAGTACAGTACAGTGCAGCGCACTATAGTACAGTGCAGCACAGTATAGTGCAGCACAGTATAGTACAGCGCAGTACAGTACAGCGCAGTACAGTGCAGCATAGTATAGTGCAGTGCAGTATAGCACAGTGCAGCACAGTACATTGCAGCGCAGTACAGTATAGTGTGGTACAGTACAATGCAGTACAGTATAGCACAGCGCAGTATAGTACAGCACAGCACAGTGCAGTATAGTACAGTGCAGTATAGTACAGTACAGCACAGTGCAGTATAGTACAGCGCAGTATAGTACAGTGCAGTATAGCACAGCACAGCACAGTGCTGTATAGTATAGTGCAGTATAGTGCAGCACAGCACAGTATAGTACAGTATAGTACAGTACAGCACAGTGCAGTATAGTACAGTGCAGTATAGTACAGTACAGCGCAGTGCAGTATAGTACGTTTCGAATGGAGTCCTCTGAATTCCCAGCAGATTCGGTGGATCTCAAAGCACGAGGCGGGACAGCTCTGTCCATACTCATCGGCCTCGCTCCAGGACGTGCTGCTCAGCGAGGCAGGCAGGGGGCGCTCTGACACAGGGGGAGAGACAGGAGGGAGGTGTGCATGCAAGGGGGGCGGGGGCAGGGAGACAGAGAAGCAGCACAGGGATTAATAGAAACAAAAAAAATGACAAAAAAATGTGTTAATTCAAATCAAAATCATGAGGGTAACAAACCAAAATAAAACAAGAGAGAGGGCAACAGGGACTGAGCGACTGGAAAACACTCACCTGATTACCAGCACAACTCTTCTTACTCGTCTGACTGCTCCTCTGCTGGGCACTGAGACAGAGAGAGGGGGAGAGAGAGAGAGAGAGAGAGAGAGGAGAGAGAAACGGGAGAGAGGGGGAGAGAGAGAGAGAGAGGAGGAGAGAGGAGAGAGGAGAGAAGAGAGAGAGAGAGACAGAGAGAAGAGAGAGAGAGAGAGAGAAAGAGAGGGGGAGGGGGGGGGAGAGGAGAAGAGAGGAGAGGAGAGAGAGAGAGAGAGAGGGGAGGGAGAGAGAGGGGGGAGAGATAGAGAGAGAGAGAGAGGCGAAGGAGAGCGGGAGAGAGAGAGGAGATAGAGAGAAGGTCTTCTCTTTTCCCCCCTTCTCTCTCTACCCTCTCTCTCTCCTCTCAAGAGAGCGAATAGAGAGAGAGAGGAGAGGAAGAGAGAGAGAGAGTAGAGGAGAGAGAGAGAGGCCCCCACCATGGTGGGGGGGGCGGGGAGGGGGGGGGGGGTGGGGGGGGAGAGAGAGAGAGAGAGAATAGAGAGAGAGAGAGGATAGAGAGAGGGGGGATAGAGAGAGAGAGAGAGAGAGAGTGGGAGAGAGAGAGAGGGAGGAGAGAGAGAAGAGAGAGAGAGAGAGAGAGAGGAGGAGAGAGAAGAGAGAGGAGGAGAGAGAGAGAGAGAAAGAGAGATAACTCTGCTCTACTCTCTCTGCTCTTCTCCTCGCTCCTCTCTCACTCTCTCCCTGGGTGGAGAGAGAGAGAGAGAGAGAGAGAGAGATGGAGAGATGGAGAGGGGGAGAGAATTTCACCCTCCCCTATAATTAGTACACTACCCCCCCTTCCCCTCCCTCTCCTCTTCTTTACCCCTCTCCTCTTTTCTCGTTCTCTCTGAGGGGGGGAGGGGGGAGGGGGGAGGGGGGGGTGGTGGGGGGGGGGGGGGTAAGTGAAGGGAGGGCCCCCCCCCTTTTAAGAGAGAAAGAGAGGTAAAGAAAGGGAAAAAGGGAAACAGGGCGGTCAGGTTCAGAAGTCCAGCAAGATCTTGATGACTTTGTTACCTTTTACCAGAACAGTAACAAGAAATGATTGATGCTGCCGAGAAAATGACCTCATAATAACTGCAAGGCTGTCACTCAGGGAGTTTCAACAGGATTTTAACGCTGGAGGAAGATTCACAGACAGACAGACAGACACACAGATAGATATCTCTATCTTTGTGTCTGTCACAAGAGACCCATCGAAGATAGATAGAGTATCAGACACAGACAGACAGACAGACACACAGATAGATAGAGATAGAAACACAGACAGACAGAGAGACACACAGATAGATAGAGATAGAAACACAGACAGACAGAGAGACACACAGATAGATAGAGATAGAAACACAGACAGACAGAGAGACACACAGATAGATAGAGATAGAAACACAGACAGACAGAGAGACACACAGATAGATAGAGATAGAAACACAGACAGAAAGAGTCTGTCTGGTCTTGTGTACTCTATGTCTGTAATCAGTGTGTCTTCTTGACTGTCTGTGTTTGGTACTATCTAATCTCTATCTTTGACTGTACCTGTCTTTCTCAAGGTATGTACATATCTACTCTATCTTTGTGTCTGTCGGTCTCACAGACTGGGTGTCTATATACTCCTATCTTATGACTGTCAGTCTGTCTGTCTGTGTAGCTATATATATCTATCATTTGTGTTCTGTCTGACAGAGAGACACACAGATAGATAGAGATAGAAACACAGACAGACAGTCTAGGTGTGTCCTATATAATCTCTATCTATTAACATCTTGTTGTCTGGCTGTCTATATGTTTTGTGTCTATATATCATATTATAAACACGAGATAGACAGACAGACACACAGATAGATAGAGATAGATTAGAGAATTACACAGATAGACATGAAAAGAATACGTCTATGTAGATACACAGATACAGTTACATTATATAGATAGATAGATAGATATAGACAGATAGGACAGACAGATACACAGATAGACAACAGATGTAGTCAGATAAAGCAGACAGGCATGGAAGGATTGCTTACTTGGGCAAAAATCCAATGAAGTCCTGCGTGGGGGTGGTGTTTTGATATAGAGAGCTTGGACCTCATATCAGCGCAGCACCTGAGACAGTCTGAGAGGGACAAGAGAGAGAGAGAGGGGGGGAGAGAGAGAGAGAGAGAGGTGGGGGGGGGCTATTGACAGACAAACTCATAGATAGAGAGAGGGAATGAGGGGCGAGGTGAGGAAACGAGGGAGGGGGTGAGGTAGAGAGGGAGCAAGGGAGACAGATGAGACAGACATAGACAGATAGACAGACATAGACAGATAGATAGACAGACAGATAGACATATAGATACACAGAGGAGATAGATAGATAGACAGACAAACAGACAGAGCGAGACATTGCAAACAGAGTGGATTGCTGAGGGATTGTGGCGGGAACCCCTGAGGCAAACCCAATGAGAGTCCTCGTGGTTGGTGTTGATGTAGGAGAGCTGGACCTGAGAGAGCGAGGGATTGCTGAGAGAGTGAGGGATTGCTGAGGGGGGGGGGAAGGGGGTGAGGGAGGGGGGGGGGGGGGGGGGGGTGGGGGAGGGGGTGGGGGGGGGGGGGGGGGGGGGGGGGGGGAGGGATTGCTGAGGGAGCGAGGAAGGGGGTGAGAGAGTGAGGGATTGCTGAGGGAAGGGAGTGTGAATTGCGAGGGAGTGCTCACTGGTAAGGAACTCCCTGAAGAGCTCCCCCACTTTCCTGGAGAGGACTCCTCGTTCCCCACCCCCCCTACCTTTCCCTACCTCCCGAGATCCCCCAGAGGAGGAAGAGGGGGTGAGAGAGCGAGGGATTGCTGAGGGAGCGAGGAAGGGGGTGAGAGAGCGAGGGATTGATGAAAGAACCACGCCGCTCCGGTTGAGGAGAGTGAGGATTGCTGAGAGCGCTGGATTGATTTGCTCCCACTTCTAGCGCACTGCATCCCAACTCCATAGCGTACCTCTGTACTTCATATCACTCCCTCGCGCCCTAACCAAGGGGGTCTCTTAGGAGAGGGATCCCCAATCATCCGCTCCCTCCCCAATCTCTAGCTCCCTGGCCTCACGCAAGGGGTCCCAGAGTCCATCGATCCTCCCTCCAGACGCGCCCCCCCCCAGGGAGAGCGAGGGATCACTACTCCCGTCTTTCTTCCCTCCTCCCAAAATGGGGATTCGAGGGAGCGAGGGACTCCCTCTCACCACTCCCTCGAGGGGGGTAAAGAGCCTCCCGTCTCCCCACCCAAACAAGGATACTGATGCCACCCGAGGACCCCTTCCCCCTCCGAGGATCCCCTCCGGAGGGAGTGACCCAGGGGGTATCCGAGCTCGAGCTGAGGAGCGATGATGAGATTGAGAATGAGGGTTGCTGAGTGAGCGATGATTGTGATTGAATGGTGAGGGGGTGTCGAGGTAGTGAGGGAGCTGAGAAGAGAAGGGATATGATGACGGAGATGAGTGAGGAAGGGGGTGAGAGAGCAAGGGATTGCTGAGAGTGCGAGGGATTGCTGAGAGAGCGAGGGATTGCTGAGAGAGCGAGGGATTGCTGAGGGAGCGAGGGATGGGGTGAGAGAGCAAGGGATTGCTGAGGGAGGGAGGAAGGGGGTGAGAGAGCAAGGGATTGCTGAGAGGAGCGAGGGAGGGGGGATGGACCTCTGAGAGAGCGAGGGATTGCTGAGGGAGGGGGTGGGTTTGTGGAGCAGCTCTCTACCTGGTCCTTGGCTCTGCTCTCCCTGTCCCGGATGTGAGTCGTCACGATGCGCTCCGTCTCCTCTCTCAGCAGAGGGAATGTCCCGAGCTGCAGCACAAACACAGAGACACTGAACCTGCGACACTGAAAACATTGCTATTATTATTATCATTGTGTGTTTGTGTGTGTACCTTGATGTGCACTGCCACACTGTGTTGATGGGTTTGGATATTGTGTGTTTGTGTGTGTACCTTGATGTGCACTGCTGCACTGTGTTGATGGGTTTGGATATTGTGTGTGTGTACCTTGATGTGCACTGCCACACTGTGCTGACGGGTTTGGATACTGTGTGTGTGTACCTTGATGTGCACTGCCACACTGTGTTGATGGGTTTGGATATTGTGTGTGTGTACCTTGATGTGCACTGCCACACTGTGTTGACGGGTTTGGATATTGTGTGTTTGTGTGTGTGTACCTTGATGTTCACTGCCGCACTGTGTTGACGGGTTTGGATATTGTGTGTTTGTGTGTGTGTACCTTGATGTTCACTGCCGCACTGTGTTGACGGGTTTGGATATTGTGTGTTTGTGTGTGTGTACCTTGATGTGCACTGCCACACTGTGCTGACGGGTTTGGATACTGTGTGTGTGTACCTTGATGTGCACTGCCACACTGTGCTGACGGGTTTGGATACTGTGTGTGTGTACCTTGATGTGCACTGCCACACTGTGCTGACGGGTTTGGATACTGTGTGTGTGTACCTTGATGTGCACTGCCACACTGTGCTGACGGGTTTGGATACTGTGTGTGTGTACCTTGATGGTGCACTGCCGCACTGTGCTGATGAGCTCCTGGATCACCATGTCCACACACTTGAGGCACGGCTCCTTCAGCTTCACTATCTGCTTCTTCACAATCGCCTCAAACGCCATGTCTGGAGTGAAGAAGGACAGAGAACGTCCTGCAGTGGGTTGTGGCGGGGGGACAGGAGAGGGAAGAGGAAAGACAGGGCGGAGAGAAGAGGGAGGGCAGAGGGACAGGGAAGACAAACGGATAAAGAAAGTATATTTTAAGTGTATAATTAGACACAGGCATAACACAAACAGAGTCAACAAACAGTATCATCCAACCTGATTTCGTGGATGTTTTTGATGGCATAGCTGATCTCTCTGCGCAGATCCTTCTCATCAAACTCCATCTGCAGCACAACAAAACCAGTGAGCCCTCCTGCCCTCAGACTGACGCGCGCTCGTTACAACGTGTGATGTATGACGGCAGAGTGACACAGATCTGTACTGGGATGAGGCGCTACAGAGTGACACAGATCTGTACTGGGATGAGGCTCTGCAGAGTGACACAGATCTGTACCGGGATGAGGCACTGCAGAGTGACACAGATCTGTACTGGGACGAGGCACTGCAGAGTGACACAGATCTGTACTGGGATGAGGCACTGCACAGTGACACAGATATTTACTGGGATCAGGCATTGCAGAGTGACACAGATCTGTACTGGGATGAGGCGCTGCAGAGTGACACAGATCTGTACTGGGATGAGGCGCTGCAGAGTGACACAGATCTGTACTGGGATGAAGCTCTGCAGAGTGACACAGATCTGTACTGGGATGAGGCGCTGCAGAGTGACACAGATCTGTACTGGGATGAGGCATTGCAGAGTCACACAGATCTGTACTGGGATGAGGCACTGCAGAGTGACACAGATATTTACTGGGATCAGGCATTGCAGAGTGACACAGATCTGTACTGGGATCAGGCACTGCAGAGTCACACAGATCTGTACTGGGATCAGGGGGCATGCAAGCGTGACCCGATCTGTAGGGATGACCGGCACTGCAGAGGGACACAGATCTGTACTGGGATGAGGCATTGCAGAGTCACACAGATCTGTACTGGGATGAGGCACTGCAGAGTGACACAGATATTTACTGGGATCAGGCATTGCAGAGTGACACAGATCTGTACTGGGACGAGGCACTGCAGAGTGACACAGATCTGTACTGGGATGAGGCACTGCAGAGTGACACAGATCTGTACTGGGATGAGGCACTGCAGAGTGACACAGATCTGTACTGGGATGAGGCACTGCAGAGTGACACAGATCTGTACTGGGATGAGGCACTGAAGAGTGACACAGATCTGTACTGGGATGAGGCACTGAAGAGTGACACAGATCTGTACTGGGATGAGGCACTGAAGAGTGACACAGATCTGTACTGGGATGAGGCACTGAAGAGTGACACAGATCTGTACTGGGATGAGGCACTGCAGAGTGACACAGATCTGTACTGGGATGAGGCACTGCAGAGTCACACAGATCTGTACTGGGATCAGGCACTGCAGAGTGACACAGATCTGTACTGGGATGAGGCACTGCAGAGTGACACAGATATTTACTGGGATCAGGCATTGCAGAGTGACACAGATCTGTACTGGGACGAGGCACTGCAGAGTGACACAGATCTGTACCGGGATGAGGCACTGCAGAGTGACACAGATCTGTACTGGGATGAGGCACTGCACGGTGGGCGCACCTTGACCAGCTCGAAGGGGAAGCGCTCGTGGAAGATGCGGTTGATCTTGGCTCCCCCGGACAGCTCCAGCGTGTCGACCTGGTCCCCCGAACCCTCGATCCGCTTCTCAAAATCCACAGAGAACTGCTGCACCATCCTGCAGAGAGGGGGCGACAGAGAGAGCGAGCGGCTCAGACACAGCCCGGGACTCGGGGAGAGCAGCACTGCCAGCAGCACACAAGGGAGGATATCAAACAGATGCATGGTTAAACACCGGTTGGTTCCTTTCTTGAAATCTTTACAATTTTTTTTTCTTAATTTGTCTCCCCCCCTCCCCTCACTCTTCCTCCTCTCAAAACCGCTCTCACCCCCTCTCTCTCTCCCCTCTCCCCTCCCCTCTCTCACTGCAGCAGTGCCTTGGTCTTGCGTGAAGGGTCATCAGGTCTGAACTGCCGGTACTCCTCCGCCTCCTTGTCCAGGGAGAGCAGCTGAGCCTGCAGTTTGCTGCGGAACGCTGGCAGTGTGTCGCGGATATGATTGGTCAGTTGCTGCGGAAAAAAAAAAAAGAAATACTGGATCTCATGTTCTAAAACACAGGGGTGGAAATAAGAGTCCCTCTTGCATGGAGGCTTCACCCATTCCAGGTTTTACTACGAAACTGCTAAAAACTCGACTATCCATTGTTGTGAGTCCCACAGAAAATAATTTGGTTCCATTTGGTCCTTACCTAGTTTGGACGATGTGTTCACCATCAAAAACCCGGACCGACCCGACACGACTAACGAACCGACCCGAACCGACCCTAACCTACAGCTGGGCTGCCCGACACTGGACCCGATCAGACCCGAACACCCGAACCCGACCTAAACTTACCCCCCCGACCTAACCTAAAATAAAACCCAACCTAACTAACCTAATCCAACCAACCTAACCACGACTAACCTAATCCGACATGGACCTGACCAGTCCTGCCTGACTCTGACCTGACCTGACCTGCCTGCCCTGACCTGACCTGGCCCAACCCAACCATCCCTACCGACCTGGACCGACCTAACCTGACATTTTGGTGGGTTAACCAACCCCCTAATAGGCGGTTTGAGTTAGAGTGGACCAATTCGTGAGAGCCGTTCCAACCCACACGGGTTACGGACAGCCGGTTCCACGGCATTGGATGGTCACGTGCCCATGCTGTCGGCCAAGTGCCGGTACCCCGGGTGAGACAGGAAGAACTTCCTCTCCGCAGCCAGAGCCGTCTTGATGTCCTTCTTCCCTTCGATATCCTTCTGACTGCGGTTCACCACGCCGATGTACCCTGAGAGACAGGGACAGAGAGAGAGAGAGATGAGAGGGACAGAGAGAGAGACGAGAGACGCAGAGAGACAGAGAGACGAGAGGAGCAGAGAGAGAGAGACGAGAGCGGCAGAGAGACAGAGAGATGACAGGGGCAGAGAGAGAGGGTTATCACGTTTTAAAATTAAAATTCATATGTGCTATTTCCTCTCTCCCCCCTCCCCTCTCTCCCCCTCCCCCTCTCCTCTCCTCTCCTCCTCCACAGGAGCTGGATTGGAGAAGAGAGGGGAGAAAAGGAGACGGAGAGAGGGCACTCCTCTCTCCTCTCCTCTCTCCTCTCTCTCCACCTCTCCTCTCACCTCTCCTCTCACCTCTCCCCTCTCACCTCTCCTCTCACCTCGCCCCCCCCCCGGAGCAGGAGAGGAGTAGTGGGAGAGGGGGAGAGGAGCGGGGGGAGGGTCTCCTCCTCTCACCTCTCCCCTCACCTCTCCCCTCACCTCCCTCTCTGAGAGGAGAGGAGAGTGAAATTATGGGTGAGAGTGGAGAGGAGGGACCCGTGTAGAGGAGCGCACTGGGAGGACACGGAGGAGAGAGGAGGAGCGGTCGAGAGATCTGGTGAGGACCCTCTGAGGTGGAGGGTGAAGGGGCTAGACGGAGAGAGGAGGAGAGGAGAGGAGAGACCGGGGAGGGAGAAGGAGGAGAGAGAAGAGGAGGAGCCTCCGAGCCATCAGAAGCCAGCTTGAGTCTCCTTCTTCCTCGATAGTTGAGAGGACTGGAGAACGGGAGACACGGGGATGGACGGGAGAGACGGGAGAGAGAGGGAGAGAGAGGGAGGAGAGGGGGAGGAGACGAGGGAGAGAGAGGGGAGCGCAGGGAGAGAGTCCGAGAGGTGTGTTTATTTTTAGATGGAGAGGGGAGGATGGGAGAGGGAAGGGAGGGGAGAGGAGAGAGAGCGGAGCCTCTCCCCTCTCCTCTCTCCTCTCTCTCTCCTCTCACCTCCCCTCCTCCCCTCTCCTCCTCTCTCCTCTCCTCCCCCTCTCTCCCCTCTCTCCTCTCCCCCTCCCCCTCTCTCCTCTCACCTCTCCCCTCTCTCTCTCCTCTCCTCTCCTCTCACCTCTCTCTCCCCTCTCTCTCTCTCTCCCTCTCCCATCCCTCCCCTCCTCCCCAGACTCCTCTCTCTCCTCTTTCTCCTCTCACCTCTCTCCCCTCCTCTCCCCTCCCTCTCCTCTCTCTCCTCTCTCCTCTCAGGAGGAGAAGAGCACCTCCCCTCCCGCGGCTTCCTTCACCGAGAGTGGAGGGAATGGATAATAATAATAATTGGGAGACCTCTCTCCCGGAGGGGAGATTGGGGGAGAGGACCTTATTGATCCCCCCTCCCTTTCCTACCTCTCCCCTCTACCTCCTTATCTCCTCTTGGACCTAGGGAGATCACCTCTACCTCTCTTTATCTCTAGGATTCACCCGAGGAGCAGAGGG
This sequence comes from Polyodon spathula, assembly GCF_017654505.1. NCBI lineage: Eukaryota > Metazoa > Chordata > Actinopteri > Acipenseriformes > Polyodontidae > Polyodon > Polyodon spathula. Next base: position 406,215 of record NC_054547.1, on the reverse strand, counting down.
CGGAGAGAGGAGAGTTCACATTGAGATCAGCTAGAGCTGGGAGGCGGAGGGAGAGGCCCTAGAGGTAGGAGGGTGGGGAGGCGAAGGTAAGAGGAGGAGATGGTTGGGAGTGAGGCTCCTCTCTCCTCTCTCTCCTCTCTCTCCTCTCATCTCTCCCCTCTCTCCTCTCTCCTCTCCTCTCACCTCTCCCCTCCTGTCTCTCCTCTCACCTCTCCCCTCTCTCCTCTCTCTCTCCTCTCCTCTCTCCCTCTCTCTCTCTCTCTCTCTTCTCTCTCTCTCCTCTCTCCTCTCCCCTCTCCTTTCTCCTCTCCTCTCCCCTCCCCTCTCTCCTCCTCTCTCCCTCCCCTCTCTCTCCTCTCCCCCTCCCCTCTCTCTCTCACCTCTCCCCTCCCCCCTCTTCTCTCACTTCTGCCCTCTTACCTCTACCCTCTCTCTGAGAGGACGGTGGAGAGGGGAGAGAAGGAGAGTGCGAGAGGAGGTCTGGGCTTCTCCTCTCCTCTCACCTCCCCCCTCCCCTCTCTCCTCTCCTCTCCCCTCTCACCTCTTTCCTCTCTCTCCCCCCCCCTCCCCCTCCCCTCTCTCTCCTCTCACCTCTCCTCTCTCACTCCCACTCCCTCACCTCCCTCTCCCCTCTCCTCTCCTCTCTCCCCTCCCCCTCCTCCCTCCCCCCCTCTCCCTCGCCTCCCTCCCCTCCACCCCCCCCCCCTCTCTCACGACCGGGGAGAGGGAGAGGGAGAGAGGAAGGGGGGAAGAGGAGAGGAGAGTCCTCAGGAGAGGGGCGAGAGGCCTCTACGGAGGGTCTCGGCTCTATCGCATCACTCTCCGCAGTGGCAGCAGCTTGTTCTCCAGAATGTCCCGTGCGTCGGTCCCCTCGTCCATCAGGTCCAGCTTGGTGATCACCCCGACGTGCGGCTGGCCTGAGACAGACAGACACACAGACACACACAGACAGACACACAGACAGACACACAGTCACACAGACACACACACAGACACACACATACAGACCCACACTGATTTGAGCTAGATAGTGTATATTTCTTTAAAAAATGTCTTCTCTGTAAGTAGTTGCTTTAAAAGTTGCTGGAAAAAGTTGTGTGAAAGTTGCCTGGTGTTGGGCTACAAGCACACACAAGAAACTCAGTTAGGAAGATCATCCATTACTTCAAAGAATACTAAGCTGGGACTAGCAAAGAGAGGGATCTCTCTCTCTCTCGCTCTTACCCTGGGGGTCCACGTCCTTGGCCAGTTTGAGCGCGTCGGAGTTGGCCAGGTCGGTGTTGGCGGGGGTCACTGCCAGGATGAGGCAGTTCTCTCGGCAGATGAACTGCATGAGCATGTCCCGGATCTGGTACTCGATATCGGGGGGCTGGTCCCCGACAGGCACCTTGGTGATGCCAGGCAGGTCGATGAGGGTCAGATTCAGCACTGCATACACACACACAGAAATACACAAACACATATACAATTAGAGGTCACGTCCCCACTGGAACCTATTAGCTGAGAATGACAAAGCAATCAAAACATTTCAAGAGAGCGGTTGAGATGGAGAGAGGGGTTGAGAGGGGCAGGGCAGACTCACCATATGGAGAGTACAGTCGCAGGTTGATGGGATGGGGAGATGGAGAGAGGAGTTGAGAGGGGCAGGGCAGACTCACCATGTGGAGAGTACACTCGCAGGTTGATAGGAAGGGGAGATGGAGAGAAGGGTTGAGAGGGTCAGGGCAGACTCACCATGTGGAGAGTACACTCGTAGGTTGATAGGAAGGGGAGATGGAGAGAAGGGTTGAGAGGGGCAGGGCAGACTCACCATGTGGAGAGTACACTCGTAGGTTGATAGGAAGGGGAGATGGAGAGAGGGGTTGAGAGCGGCAGGACAGACTCACCATGTGGAGAATACACTCGTAGGTTGATAGGAAGGGGAGATGGAGAGAGGGGTTGAGAGGGGCAGGGCAGACTCACCATGTGGAGAGTACACTCGCAGGTTGATAGGAAGGGGAGATGGAGAGAGGGGTTGAGAGGGGCAGGGCAGACTCACCATGTGAAGAGTACACTCGCAGGTTGATGGGACGGGGAGATGGAGAGAGGGGTTGAGAGGGGCAGGGCAGACTCACCATGTGGAGAGTACACTCGCAGGTTGATAGGACGGGGAGATGGAGAGAGGGGTTGAGAGGGGCAGGGCAGACTCACCATGTGGAGAGTACACTCGCAAGTTGATGGGGACGGGAGAGATGCCCTTGTTGACTCCAGTGACGCGGTCAGTCTCTGCCTCGATCTCTTGTCGCACTTCATCGAAGTCAGTGAACTTCTTCCCCTTGCAGTGCAGGAACTCTGCATGCTCTGAGACACACAGGAGACACACAGCGGCTTTACAACCAGCCGCTTTCACTGGACATCTGCTTTTAAAACTTTCCTGACAATGCTTTGGACTTTGTTGGCTACTTCTTTGAATTTCATATTGCAATGCAATGAACAACATTAGCCTGTACCCGTGTCCCCTCCCCCTCCCTCTCCCCCTCCCTCTCTCTGTACCTGTGGTGGCGCTGATGAGCTGCAGGACCAGAGGCCTCCTGGTGACGATGCCGGAGCCCCGGGGCAGGAAGTCCCTGACAGATAGAGACAGGTTACAGTGTGTGAGTATTATACAGGAGTATAGTACCCGACAGACAGAGACAGGTTACAGTGTGTGAGTATAATACAGGAGTATAGTACCTGACAGGCAGAGCCAAGTTACTGTGTGTGAGTATTATACAGGAGTATAGTACCTGACAGGCAGAGACAGGTTACTAACAACAGGTTACTAATCTCTCTCTCTCTCTCTCTCTCTCTCTCTCTCTCTCTTTTTTTTTTTTTTAATTGTTTCTGTTTGTGACGTGTTTTGGGATCCTTGTGATGAAAGAGGCTATAGAAATGTGAACTGTATTCTATTGTATTGTACTGCATTCTGTCTTATTGTATTGTACTGTATTGTGTTGCATTGTACTATGTTGCATTGTATACACACACACAGCCTCTGTATCACTGTGGTCTGTTTCATTAACAATCCTATCCTGTTGTCTGTGTCTCCGTGGAGGACAGTGAAGAGATAAATCAGGAAAGGAAGTAGCTCTTTTTATTTCAGTGAGTAACCCTGCAGGGCTGAGTCCTGATTCAATCTCAGTGAGTATAGCAGACCCCTGCGGGGCTGAGTCCTGATTCAATCTCATTGAGTATAGCAGACCCCTGCGGGGTTGAGTCCTGATTCAATCTCATTGAGTATAGCAGACCCCTGCGGGGCTGAGTCCTGATTCAATCTCATTGAGTATAGCAGACCCCTGCGGGGCTGAGTCCTGATTCAATCTCATTGAGTATAGCAGACCCCTGCGGGGCTGAGTCCTGATTCAATCTCATTGAGTATAGCAGACCCCTGCGGGGTTGAGTCCTGATTCAATCTCATTGAGTATAGCAGACCCCTGCGGGGCTGAGTCCTGATTCAATCTCATTGAGTATAGCAGACCCCTGCGGGGCTGAGTCCTGATTCAATCTCATTGAGTATAGCAGACCCCTGCGGGGCTGAGTCCTGATTCAATCTCATTGAGTATAGCAGACCCCTGCGGGGCTGAGTCCTGATTCAATCTCATTGAGTATAGCAGACCCCTGCGGGGCTGAGTCCTGATTCAATCTCATTGAGTATAGCAGACCCCTGCGGGGCTGAGTCCTGATCTACAGACCCTGCCTGCAGAACCCATTCCAGTGCGACCCTGCCTGCAGAACCCATTCCAGTGTGACCCCGCCTGCAGAACCCATTCCAGTGCGACCCCGCCTGCAGAACCCATTCCAGTGCGACCCCGCCTGCAGAACCCATCCCAGTGCGACCCCGCCTGCAGAACCCATTGCGACCCTGCCTGCAGAACCCATTCCAGTGCGACCCTGCCTGCAGAACCCATTCCAGTGCGACCCTGCCTGCAGAACCCATTCCAGTGCGACCCTGCCTGCAGAACCCATTCCAGTGCGACCCCGCCTGCAGAACCCATTCCAGTGCGACCCCGCCTGCAGAACCCATTCCAGTGCGACCCCACTGAACCCCAGGACTGCAGAACCCTAGTGTGAGTTTTTAACCCTGCTAAACTCCTGACTCCCGTCTTGCAATATTACCCATTCCTTCATTGAGAGGAGTTCTGAACCCCAGGGCTGGGTGCAGCAGCAGCAGGGCTAGTGTGAGTTTCTAACCCTGCTCAAACTCCTGGCTCCTCATCATTTCAATATTAACAATTATAATAATAGGCTTCATTGAGAGGAGTTCTGAACCCCAGGGCTGGGTGCAGCAGATGGCTAGTGTGTGAGTTTCTAACCCTGCTCAAACTCCTGGCTCCTCGTCATTTCAATATTAACAATTATAATAATAGGCTTCATTGAGAGGAGTTCTGAACCCCAGGGCTGCGTGCAGCAGCAGCAGGGCTAGTGTGAGTTTCTAACCCTGCTCAAACTCCTGGCTCCTGATCATTTCAATATTAACAATTATAATAATAGGCTTCATTGAGGGGAGTTCTGAACCCCAGGACTGGGTGCAGCAGATGGCTAGTGTGAGTTTCTAACCCTGCTCAAACTCCTGGCTCCTCATCATTTCAATATTAACAATTATAATAATAGGCTTCATTGAGAGGAGTTCTGAACCCCAGGGCTGCGTGCAGCAGATGGCTAATGTGTGAGTTTCTAATCCTAGCACAGCTTGCCTAATAACTGTAGGTCACATCTAGCAGCCCAGCCCAGCTGAGACAGATCTCTCACTGGTACTGATTTCACACGATTCCATACCCACATGGAGACAGCAGCGTTCCCAGGCTGGCGGGGTCTCAGGGAAGCAGGCTGAGGATTCTATTAATAAACCCCCCCTGGAAGAGAATGTCAAGCTGACCTAGATGAGAGGACCCAGAGGAGAGCGCGAGTTCTCTATTTTCGAGAGGAGTTTGTGCTCCCTACCCAACTTCTGTGTTTAGGTGGATTGTAGTCAGTGGTGTCTGCGGGGTTAATATTTCCTTCTCCTAAACTCTGCAGTATTTCACAGATCCATGGCACTGTCCCAGTTTTCATATCAGTCCATTGAGGCTGGCGTTCTGCTTCATGAGGAGAAGATAAACATAACACAGACAGACAGAGAAGCTGGGCTGCTGTGAAGCAGGGTGGGAACTCTGCAGCCTCCTGCACCTCTCTGAGCAGCTCAATGGTGCAGTGTGGTCACATTGTCCCAGGGTTAGAAACTCACATTAGCCCTGCTGCTGCTGCTGCACCCAGTCCTGGGGTCCCACTGCACCCAGTGCTGGGGTCCACAACTCCTCCTCTATGAGTTAGCCTGCATGCCAGTGATTGCTATACATCTCTGCACTATTGCTTTGCCTTAGTTTACTGGCAGGTTCACAAGAAAACACTGTTGAATTTCCTGCAGCCACCCCATGCAGGTGCTGCTGCTCTGCGGGGGAGGAATCGGTCTGCATTCTGGATGCAACTTGAAGTGACATATTTCTGGCACTGATACAGAGGTACTGCAGCCTAAACCATGTGGCACTTCGAAAAGCAATGCACTCACACATTTACCCAGAGGCTAAATCAATTGCAGGATCCCAGAGTCTGCCCACACAATTCATTACATGTCTGCGTGTGTGTGTGTGTGTGCCTGTTAACCACAGTGTATGTCTGTGTCTGTCTGCCTGTGAATCTGTGTGTGTGTGTATCTGTGTGTGTGTGTGGTGTACAATGTGTATCTGTGTGTGTGTGTGTGTGGCATCTGTGTGTGTGTGTGTGTGTGTGCATCTGTGTCTGTCTGCCTGTGAATCTGTGTGTGTGTGTGTGTGTGTGCATCTGTGTCTGTCTGCCTGTGAATCTGTGTGTGTGTATCTGTGTGTGTGTATTTCTCTGTGTGTGCCTGTGAATCTGTGTGTGTGTGTGTGCATCTTTGTGTCTGTCTGCCTTTCAATCTGTGTGTGTATCTCTGTGTCTGTCTGCCTGTGTACCTGTGTGTGTGTGTCTGCCTCTCTGTGTCTCTGTGTCTGTCTCCTTCACCCATGAATCCCAGTGCTCCACAGCTGCTGGGCTGCATTCTGTGCAGATAATAAAACTACTACAATGTTTCCAGTCCTGCCTTCTGTCAAAGCAGCAAACACTCACTCTACAGCAGCAATGCATGGTCACTCACTGCCTTGCCAGGGTTATCATCAGGGCTGCTATAGATGACAAGGCAGAGAAGAGACTGATAGTCTTTCACAGAACAGACTGGCTTTACTCTGCTCTGTGTGTGTCTCCCGCTATCCAGACAGATCTCAGTCCATCCTGGTTGTGAATAACCTGCTTTACAAGGACATAGGTCATCAGATCTCTTCAAACACACTCCCTGAAACTGTACGATTAAATACTGCTCCATTAAAGAGACAACGCGCAAACACACACACACACACACACACACACACACACACACACACACACACACACACACACAACAATGACACGGTGGGCAGCTGTCTAAACCCGCACACAAATCCAAATGGGGTTGTTTTAACACCATATGGCAAAGAAGGGGAAAAAAGCAAAATGCATCGATTATAAATGGTGCGCATTTGCACTGGCAGCGCCCCCCAGTGTCTGTGCGCTTGTGTGTAAACTCGCATGTGTGACCCTACGCTGTGCACTGATATAACAGCATGCCTATACAGGGATGGAGCGCTGCAGTAAGATTGCTAGAAAGACTGCTGTGGGTTACAATGGGGTATTTTACTAGTAAACGGTAACACCGCCACTGATAGAGGAGGCAGGGATCTCTGCGTGCTGAGGCGAGTCTGATGCAGCTGCACGGCACGGTATTGCTGCTGTTGTCGGTGTGTGTCAGTCTGCTACTACGTGCATGGATTTATTGATTGATTGATTGATTGATTGATTTGTTTGTTTATGTGTTTGTTTATTTACCTGCCTACGAAGTTCTCCAGCACCGAGCTCTTACCGGCGCTCTGCCCGCCCACCACAGCGATCTGCGGCAGGTCGAGGTTGCAGCTCTGCCCGATAAAGCTGAACGCGTCCTGCAGCCGGTTCACCAGCGGGATCAGGTCCTCCATCCCCTGGTTACCCATGGCGACACAGCCGGGGAGTGTGCGAGTCAAGGAGGAAACGGGTCTTCAGGGCTGATTCAAACCATTCAGGCTCTCGATAATATAATAATACCCGCTAAATCAATTATCTTCTCAGTCAGTCAGCGTTGTTTATTGTGGTTCGGGTTCTTTAAAAAGATTCCTGCAGTCCTCGGTTCGGGATCTCCTAACCAGAACTTCGAGAGATGCTGTCACTGTCCTGGTTCGGGATAGACTGAGCTCCCTGGAAGATTCGGTCACACCCGGTTCAGTTCTGGGTAATGAGCTCGGTTTACCGTTACGGCTTTCGGGTAAGAACGCTCTCGGTTACCGTTGGCCCAGGTCGAGGCTCGGTATCGCTGAGTTTGCACCGCCGGCGCAGTTCGGTTCTGACTTGCTTGAGAGGAAAGACACCTCTTTTTACAGTTCGGTAATTCGGCTCGGTTTCGTGACAGTCTCACTACTGTACTGGCCACAACCCCAGACTGGGGTTCGGTGCCGAGTCCGGTGTGCCCCGGTTCTGCTTGGTTCTGCTCGGTTCCGCTCGGTTTGACGCTCAGGTCTCCGGATCCGATATTCTTTCTGACAGCTAACGGTTCTTTTATTCTGCGCAGGCGCACTATCAAAGCCCAACTACCACGCCCCAAGATGAGACTGACAGCGCAAAAGCCAATCAAAGATGAATATATTATCTTCAGCCTTCCACAAACCCCGCCCCTGGCCAATTCCAATATAAACCACGCCCAAGTGCCTCTGTTTACAGCGACTTCAGCAAGCCTGGTTCATATAATAAATACAGGGCTGCTGCAAGCCGTTGTGTGCCACTGCAAAATAAGAAGCGTCTTTCTCCTTTTTACACTGGGATCTGCATCTTCACTAAGCTCGGAGTGCTGTGCTCACAGGCGTACTTCACAAAAAAAGCACAATGCAAGAATAATAAAAAAGCTGAAAGTTAAAAAGCATTTGTATGAAATCGAGAGCTGATTACAGCCAAACATAATGCAGCACGTCTACAGCAAGCTGACAGTGTAATGATAACAGTTTGGTGGAAAATCAAGGCAGATAGTTATTGAGTGTGAGAATCCACACACAGATACAATGCACCGCTATAGAACTGAGATCCACACACAGATACAATGCACTGCTATAGAACTGAGATCCACACACAGATACAATGCACCGCTATAGAACTGAGATCCACACACAGATACAATGCACCGCTATAGAACTGAGATCCACACACAGATACAATGCACCGCTATAGAACTGAGATCCACACACAGATACAATGCACCGCTATAGAACTGAGATCCACACACAGATACAATGCACCGCTATAGAACTGAGATCCACACACAGATACAATGCACCGCTATAGAACTGAGATCCACACACAGATACAATGCACCGCTATAGAACTGAGATCCACACACAGATACAATGCACCGCTATAGAACTGAGATCCACACACAGATACAATGCACCGCTATAGAACTGAGATCCACACACAGATACAATGCACCTCTATTGAACTGAGATCCACACACAGATACAATGCACCGCTATAGAACTGAGATCCACACACAGATACAATGCACCTCTATTGAACTGAGATCCACACACAGATACAATGCACCGCTATAGAACTGAGATCCACACACAGATACAATGCACTGCTATAGAACTGAGATCCACACACAGATACAATGCACCTCTACTGAACTGAGATCCACACACAGATACAATGCACCTCTACTGAACTGAGATCCACACACAGATACAATGCACCTCTATTGAACTGAGATCCACACACAGATACAATGCACCTCTATTGAACTGAGATCCACACACAGATACAATGCACCTCTATAGAACTGAGATCCACACACAGATACAATGCACCGCTATAGAACTGAGATCCACACACAGATACAATGCACCGCTATAGAACTGAGATCCACACACAGATACAATGCACCGCTATAGAACTGAGATCCACACACAGATACAATGCACCTCTATTGAACTGAGATCCACACACAGATACAATGCACCGCTATAGAACTGAGATCCACACACAGATACAATGCACCGCTATAGAACTGAGATCCACACACAGATACAATGCACTGCTATAGAACTGAGATCCACACACAGATACAATGCACTGCTATAGAACTGAGATCCACACACAGATACAATGCACCTCTATTGAACTGAGATCCACACACAGATACAATGCACCTCTATTGAACTGAGATCCACACACAGATACAATGCACCTCTATTGAACTGAGATCCACACACAGATACAATGCACTGCTATAGAACTGAGATCCACACACAGATACAATGCACTGCTATAGAACTGAGATCCACACACAGATACAATGCACTGCTATAGAACTGAGATCCACACACAGATACAATGCACCTCTATTGAACTGAGATCCACACACAGATACAATGCACCTCTATAGAACTGAGATCCACACACAGATACAATGCACCTCTATTGAACTGAGATCCACACACAGATACAATGCACCTCTATTGAACTGAGATCCACACACAGATACAATGCACCGCTATAGAACTGAGATCCACACACAGATACAATGCACAGCTATAGAACTGAGATCCACACACAGATACAATGCACCGCTATAGAACTGAGATCCACACACAGATACACTGCACCGCTATAGAACTGAGATCCACACACAGACACAATGCACCTCTATAGAACTGAGATCCACACACAGATACAATGCACCTCTATTGAACTGAGATCCACACACAGATACAATGCACCACAGATACAATGCTATGCAATAGAACTGAGATCCACACACAGATACAATGCACCGCTATAGAACTGAGATCCACACACAGATACAATGCACCTCTATTGAACTGAGATCCACACACAGATACAATGCACCTCTATTGAACTGAGATCCACACACAGATACAATGCACCTCTATTGAACTGAGATCCACACACAGATACAATGCACCGCTATAGAACTGAGATCCACACACAGATACAATGCACCACTATAGAACTGAGATCCACACACAGATACAATGCACCTCTATTGAACTGAGAGCCACACACAGATACAATGCACCGCTATAGAACTGAGATCCACACACAGATACAATGCACCGCTATAGAACTGAGATCCACACACAGATACAATGCACCGCTATAGAACTGAGATCCACACACAGATACAATGCACCTCTATTGAACTGAGATCCACACACAGATACAATGCACCACAGCTATAGAACTGAGATCCACACACAGATACAATGCACCGCTATAGAACTGAGATCCACACACAGATACAATGCACCGCTATAGAACTGAGATCCACACACAGATACAATGCACCTCTATTGAACTGAGATCCACACACAGACACAATGCACCTCTATTGAACTGAGATCCACACACAGACACAATGCACCGCTATAGAACTGAGATCCACACACAGATACAATGCACCTCTATAGAACTGAGATCCACACACAGATACAATGCACCTCTATTGAACTGAGATCCACACACAGATACAATGCACTGCTATAGAACTGAGATCCACACACAGATACAATGCACTGCTATAGATACAATGAGAGTCACACACAGATACAATGCACTGCTATAGAACTGAGATCCACACACAGATACAATGCACTGCTATAGAACTGAGATCCACACACAGATACAATGCACCGCTATAGAACTGAGATCCACACACAGATACAATGCACCGCTATAGAACTGAGATCCACACACAGATACAATGCACCTCTATTGAACTGAGATCCACACACAGATACAATGCACCGCTATAGAACTGAGATCCACACACAGATACAATGCACCGCTATAGAACTGAGATCCACACACAGATACAATGCACCGCTATAGAACTGAGATCCACACACAGATACAATGCACTGCTATAGAACTGAGATCCACACACAGATACAATGCACCTGCTATAGAACTGAGATCCACACACAGATACAATGCACCGCTATAGAACTGAGATCCACACACAGATACAATGCACCTCTATTGAACTGAGATCCACACACAGATACAATGCACCTCTATTGAACTGAGATCCACACACAGATACAATGCACCGCTATAGAACTGAGATCCACACACAGATACAATGCACCGCTATAGAACTGAGATCCACACACAGATACAATGCACCGCTATAGAACTGAGATCCACACACAGATACAATGCACCTCTAAACTGAGATCCACACACAGATACAATGCACCTCTATTGAACTGAGATCCACACACAGATACAATGCACCTCTATTGAACTGAGATCCACACACAGATACAATGCACCGCTATTGAACTGAGATCCACACACAGATACAATGCACCGCTATAGAACTGAGATCCACACACAGATACAATGCACCGCTATAGAACTGAGATCCACACACAGATACAATGCACCGCTATAGAACTGAGATCCACACACAGATACAATGCACCGCTATAGAACTGAGATCCACACACAGATACAATGCACCGCTATAGAACTGAGATCCACACACAGATACAATGCACCGCTATTGAACTGAGATCCACACACAGATACAATGCACCGCTATAGAACTGAGATCCACACACAGATACAATGCACCACTATAGAACTGAGATCCACACACAGATACAATGCACCTCTATTGAACTGAGATCCACACACAGATACAATGCACCGCTATAGAACTGAGATCCACACACAGATACAATGCACCTCTATAGAACTGAGATCCACACACAGATACAATGCACCGCTATTGAACTGAGATCCACACACAGATACAATGCACCTCTATAGAACTGAGATCCACACACAGATACAATGCACCGCTATAGAACTGAGATCCACACACAGATACAATGCACTGCTATAGAACTGAGATCCACACACAGATACAATGCACCGCTATAGAACTGAGATCCACACACACACAGATACAATGCACTGCTATAGAACTGAGATCCACACACAGATACAATGCACCTCTATAGAACTGAGATCCACACACAGATACAATGCACCTCTATAGAACTGAGATCCACACACAGATACAATGCACCTCTATTGAACTGAGATCCACACACAGAACAATGCACCTCTATTGAACTGAGATCCACACACAGATACAATGCACCTCTATTGAACTGAGATCCACACACAGATACAATGCACCTCTATTGAACTGAGATCCACACACAGATACAATGCACCTCTATTGAACTGAGATCCACACACAGATACAATGCACCTCTATGAACTGAGATCCACACACAGATACAATGCACTGCTATAGAACTGAGATCCACACACAGATACAATGCACCTATAGAACTAGATCCACACACAGATACAATGCACTGCTATAGAAATGAGAGTCACACACAGATACAATGCACCGCTATAGAACTGAGATCCACACACAGATACAATGCACCTCTATTGAACTGAGATCCACACACAGATACAATGCACCTCTATAGAACTGAGATCCACACACAGATACAATGCACCTCTATGAACAGATCCACACACAGATACAATGCACTAGAACTGAGATCCACACACAGATACAATGCACCGCTATAGAACTGAGATCCACACACAGATACAATGCACCGCTATAGAACTGAGATCCACACACAGATACAATGCACCTCTATAGAACTGAGATCCACACACAGATACAATGCACCTCTATTGAACTGAGATCCACACACAGATACAATGCACTGCTATAGAACTGAGATCCACACACAGATACAATGCACCACACAGATACAATGCACTGCTGAGATAGATACAATGCACCGCTATAGAACTGAGATCCACACACAGATACAATGCACTGCTATAGAACTGAGATCCACACACAGATACAATGCACCTCTATAGAACTGAGATCCACACACAGATACAATGCACCGCTATAGAACTGAGATCCACACACAGATACAATGCACCTCTATAGAACTGAGATCCACACACAGATACAATGCACCGCTATTGAACTGAGAACTATATTTTTGTTGCAATATGTTAAATATGTTACTTAAATGCAACATATAAAGTTATGAGAAGAAAAGCAATTCCAAATGTCCTTTCTGGAAACTCAGAACAGCAGTTGTGTAAAAGTGTACAGTGTAAACACAGCAGCTTTTGAGGCTGGCTTTGTTTTAGTGTAGAAGTTTAAGCTGAGAAATTCTTCCTGGCTTTGTCTCCCAGGCTTCCCATTTCAAAGCAAGGTAACAGAGGGCTAGCAGCTGCAGATGTGAGCACACACGTCTCGGCCGACACCAAGGACATCTCCTCAGTTTCTCAAGAGCTGCACGTGGCTGTACTTCGTTCTGCCTTTTAATTTGCTGAAGATATTTTCAGACATGGAACTGCTAAAGAAAATTTTTGTTGCTGTTGTTGTTTTTGTAAGAAAAGCACAAAAAAACAAGAAATCCAGATTTTGACGGCGTAATCAATATTCGCTTCGTGCTATGGTGGGCATTAAACACGCACGCGCACACACGCACGCAGACACAGACGCACGCGCACACACGCACACACGCACACAGACGAACGCACGCATGCAGAGAGAGCACTCTCACAAGCACATGCAAGTTCATGCACAGACGCACGCACACACACATAATTATAATTCGAATCTGATTTTTTTTGCTACTGATTTGATTGTACTTTATAACTGCTCTTATCTGTAATGTGATATTTTGTAATGTGATACTTTACAATATATTTTGTAAGCACCAGAGCCTGTCTTTGTGTTCGAGTTGCTCAGTCTAGCGCTGCTCTGCTGTCTTTGTGTTCGAGTTGCTCAGTCTAGCGCTGCTCTGCTGTCTTTGTGTCCGAGTTGCTCAGTCTAGCGCTGCTCTGCTGTCTTTGTGTTCGAGTTGCTCAGTCTAGCGCTGCTCTGCTGTCTTTGTGTCCGAGTTGCTCAGTTTAGCGCTGCTCTGCTGTCTTTGTGTCCGAGTTGCTCAGTCTAGCGCTGCTCTGCTGTCTTTGTGTTCGAGTTGCTCAGTCTAGCGCTGCTCTGCTGTCTTTGTGTTCGAGTTGCTCAGTCTAGCGCTGCTCTGCTGTCTTTGTGTTCGAGTTGCTCAGTCTAGCGCTGCTCTGCTGTCTTTGTGTTCGAGTTGCTCAGTCTAGCGCTGCTCTGCTGTCTTTGTGTTCGAGTTGCTCAGTCTAGCGCTGCTCTGCTGTCTTTGTGTTCGAGTTGCTCAGTCTAGCGCTGCTCTGCTGTCTTTGTGTTCGAGTTGCTCAGTCTAGCGCTGCTCTGCTGTCTTTGTGTTCGAGTTGCTCAGTCTAGCGCTGCTCTGCTGTCTTTGTGTTCGAGTTGCTCAGTCTAGCGCTGCTCTGCTGTCTTTGTGTTCGAGTTGCTCAGTCTAGCGCTGCTCTGCTGTCTTTGTGTTCGAGTTGCTCAGTCTAGCGCTGCTCTGCTGTCTTTGTGTTCGAGTTGCTCAGTCTAGCGCTGCTCTGCTGTCTTTGTGTTCGAGTTGCTCAGTCTAGCGCTGCTCTGCTGTCTTTGTGTTCGAGTTGCTCAGTCTAGCGCTGCTCTGCTGTCTTTGTGTTCGAGTTGCTCAGTCTAGCGCTGCTCTGCTGTCTTTGTGTTCGAGTTGCTCAGTCTAGCGCTGCTCTGCTGTCTTTGTGTTCGAGTTGCTCAGTCTAGCGCTGCTCTGCTGTCTTTGTGTTCGAGTTGCTCAGTCTAGCGCTGCTCTGCTGTCTTTGTGTTCGAGTTGCTCAGTCTAGCGCTGCTCTGCTGTCTTTGTGTTCGAGTTGCTCAGTCTAGCGCTGCTCTGCTGTCTTTGTGTTCGAGTTGCTCAGTCTAGCGCTGCTCTGCTGTCTTTGTGTTCGAGTTGCTCAGTCTAGCGCTGCTCTGCTGTCTTTGTGTTCGAGTTGCTCAGTCTAGCGCTGCTCTGCTGTCTTTGTGTTCGAGTTGCTCAGTCTAGCGCTGCTCTGCTGTCTTTGTGTTCGAGTTGCTCAGTCTAGCGCTGCTCTGCTGTCTTTGTGTTCGAGTTGATCAGTCTAGCGATGCTCTGCTGTCTTTGTGTTCGAGTTGCTCAGTCTAGCGCTGCTCTGCTGTTCTCCACATTGCACAGGGGATCAAGAGTAAACAGCGGAGACACATTCTGTATGAAAGTTGTTTTATTGAGTTTTTCGTGGTCTGAGTGTTTTGAATTGCAGACGAGGCTCCTTCACTCTGCATAACATTAACTTCATTCAAGAAGCTGCATCCAATCAGGGAATCAGAAATACAAACAAGCAGAGGAGACGTGTGGACAGAGGCTGGCTTGCTGTGTCAAACAGAGGAGACGTGTAGACAGGGGCTGGCTTGCTGTGTCAAACCGAGGAGACATGTGGACAAGGGGCTGGCTTGCTGTGTCAAACAGAGGAGATGTGTAGACAGGGGCTGGCTTGCTGTGTCAAACAGAGGAGACATGTGGACAAGGGGCTGGCTTGCTGTGTCAAACAGAGGAGACATGTGGACAGGGGCTGGCTTGCTGTGTCAAACAGAGGCGTTGCAATGCCTTGCTAGCATCATCTTGCTTGTCAGTCAGCTCTCCAGAGTGTCAGCACAACTAACACACACAATCACCACTGACAGGGACACATCTAGAGACACTACAGAAATGGAATCCATTGGAAGTCCTTCTCAGTGTCTTCAATGACTCGTTTGTGTCGTTCTGTTAGAAACGCTGTGCTATTGAAGACAATGAGAAAACCCCCCACTCTAAACATTTGTCACTGAACTTATCAGCTTTATTTTGTATTTCTGAATGCGCCTCACAAGGCTTGCACAATAAAGACCCCTCCTGGGATGTGATGGCTGTGGGTCCGAGTGTCCCGTCAAGCGATCTTCAGGTTCTCCAGCAGGGCGGCGATGTCAAGGCTGCTGTCCCAGGGCTGCCCTGGCCTCCGGAGCACCCCCTGCAGGGCCTGGCCGGCCGAGAGCAGCTCTGGGGGGGTCAGTGCTTGCTCCTGGGGCCCCTGCTGGCAGAGCAGGATCTCATTCACCTCGTCCTCAATCCCGCAGTCGTAGATCAGGGGGAACAGCCCCCGCAGCACAGACAGCACCCCGACACGCAGGGCAGGGTCCCGACACACCAGGTTCAGAACAAACATACCTGCAGGAAGAGGAGAGGAGAGGGGAGGAGAGGAGAGGAGAGGGGGAGGAGAGGATAGAGAGGAGAGAGGAGGAGGAGAGGGGAGGGGAGGGGAGGAGATGAAGGAGGACAGGAGGAGAGGAGAGGAATATTATATTAATATAATGTTGCTGATGAAGAAGGGTAGGTGTGCAGTCACAGGGAGTCTCACAGTACCTTGCGGGGTCAGAATGCTTTTGACTTTCTCCAGAAAAGATTGCTCCACAAAGGCAGGTGGAGGACAGCTCATCCCCAGAGAGGAGTCCTTGCTATCCACGTCGAACATGATGACATCATAGGTGCAGTTCCCTGGGTTGACAAGAGGAAAAGAGAACAAACAAATAAATAAAAAGAGAATGGGAGAGGCAGAAGCTGGCACTCACCCCCCTGTGCCAGTGTGTCAATGAGAGAATGGGAGAGGCAGAAGCTGGCACTCACCCCCCTGCGCCAGTGTGTCAATAAGAGAATGGGAGAGGCAGAAGCTGGCACTCACCCCCCTGTGCCAGTGTGTCAATGAGAGAATGGGAGAGGCAGAAGCTGGCACTCACCCCCCTGTGCCAGTGTGTCAATGAGAGAATGGGAGAGGCAGAAGCTGGCACTCACCCCCCTGTGCCAGTGTGTCAATGAGAGAATGGGAGAGGCAGAAGCTGGCACTCACCCCCCTGCGCCAGTGTGTCAAGAGAATGGGAGAGGCAGAAGCTGGCACTCACCCCCCTGAGTGTGTCAATGAGAGAATGGGAGAGGCAGAAGCTGGCACTCACCCCCCTGTGCCAGTGTGTCAATCTGGGAGAGGCAGAAGCCACTCACCCCCCTGCACCAGTGTGTCAATGAGAGAATGGGAGAGGCAGAAGCTGGCACTCACCCCCCTGGCCAGTGTGTCAATGAGAGAATGGGAGAGGCAGAAGCTACTCACCCCCCTGTCCAGTGTGTCAATGGAGAATGGGAGAGGCAGAAGCTGGCACTCACCCCCCTGTGCCAGTGTGTCAATGAGAGAATGGGAGAGGTAGAAGCTGGTACTCACCCCCCTGTGCCAGTGTGTCAATGAGAGAATGGGAGAGGCAGAAGCTGGCACTCACCCCCCTGTGCCAGTGTGTCAATGAGAGAATGGGAGAGGTAGAAGCTGGTACTCACCCCCCTGTGCCAGTGTGTCAATGAGAGAATGGGAGAGGTAGAAGCTGGTACTCACCCCCCTGTGCCAGTGTGTCAATAAGAGAATGGGAGAGGCAGAAGCTGGCACTCACCCCCCTGCGCCAGTGTGTCAATGAGAGAATGGGAGAGGCAGAAGCTGGCACTCACCCCCCTGTGCCAGTGTGTCAATGAGAGAATGGGAGAGGTAGAAGCTGGTACTCACCCACACTGTGCCACACACACTGAGATCCAGCACATCCCCCAGCGTTACACACA
The DNA here is from genome assembly GCF_017654505.1 of Polyodon spathula. Lineage (NCBI taxonomy): Eukaryota > Metazoa > Chordata > Actinopteri > Acipenseriformes > Polyodontidae > Polyodon > Polyodon spathula. The sequence goes on along the minus strand of NC_054547.1, from coordinate 388,480 downwards.
CTGAGACACTGACAACACACACACGACACACACCGAGGCCACCTGCAGTATGGCCGGGCCGAGTCACACACACACACACACACCGGGACCCACACACACACACGCTCGTTGTGACACACACACGTACACACACACACACACACTTGAGCCACACCAGCACACACACAAGCATGCACACACTCACTCACACACACCACACACACACAGAGACCACACACACCAACTTGGTGGAGTATTGACGGGCACTACGCAAAGGACATTGGAAGGTTGTCGTCACTGCTGAGACACACAGGACACACGTTACACTCAGCCTGTCGTCCTGCTCAAACCCGAACCACCCCGAGGCCACCTGCAGTATGGCCGGGTCGATCTCCAGAACCTGCACCCGGGACCCGGGCACGTAGTCGTGGAGGAACTGGGGCAGCGCCCCCCCGCCCAGCCCCACCAGCAGCACCGACACAGGGCTCTCTGAAACACACACAGCACAGACACAGGGAGACACACACACTGACACACACAGACACACACACGCTTACACACACCGAGACACACACACCCACACCCACACACACTCTGAGACACACAGACACACACACACCGACACAACACCGAACTTGACTGAACACAACACCGAGGACACACACTCGAAGCAAACACACACACACCGAGAAGCACACCACACAGACACCGAAACAACCACCCGACAACACACACACACACACACACACACACACACACACATGTACACACACACAACAGACACACACACACACACACGTACACACACCGAGACACACACACACCCACACGAGACACACAGAGGCACGCACAACAAGACACACACATCGATCCACCTCCTAGTGGTCTCTGGCAGGAGTCCTGTGATGCGTTTCCTGTACCTGCCAGGTCTTTGCCCCTCCCCCTCAGCAGCGCTAGCCCCGACACCATCACCCGATGATGCGCGCAGCACAGGAAGCTCCTGTCCACGGCCTGACCCCGCCCCTTCAGGGGAGGAGCCTGCACCGACTCCGCCCGCTGGCCTTTCTTCTTCCTGTTCCTCTTGCGCCCTGAGCCTGCTGAGACAGGAAGACATGTCACTTCCTGTTCTAAGAGATGCCATGTCGTGCCGTCTGGGTTCTGTCTGCTCAAACTGTGTGAAATCATTTCTGAAGAGACACCATGCACAAACCGCCCATTCACGTATTATTATTATTATTATTATTATTATTAATATTATTATTAGGGCGGTGCTGTGTTACAGGCTCCGTCTCTAATCTCTCAGTGGAGCGGGCGGTGCTGTGTTACAGGCTCCGTCTCTAATCTCTCAGTGGAGCGGGCGGTGCTGTGTTACAGGCTCCGTCTCTAATCTCTCAGTGGAGCGGGCGGTGCTGTGTTACAGGCTCCGTCTCTAATCTCTCAGTGGAGCGGGCGGTGCTGTGTTACAGGCTCCGTCTCTAATCTCTCAGTGGAGCGGGCGGTGCTGTGTTACAGGCTCCGTCTCTAATCTCTCAGTGGAGCGGGCGGTGCTGTGTTACAGGCTCCGTCTCTAATCTCTCAGTGGAGCGGGCGGTGCTGTGTTACAGGCTCCGTCTCTAATCTCTCAGTGGAGCGGGCGGTGCTGTGTTACAGGCTCCGTCTCTAATCTCTCAGTGGAGCGGGCGGTGCTGTGTTACAGGCTCCGTCTCTAATCTCTCAGTGGAGCGGGCGGTGCTGTGTTACAGGCTCCGTCTCTAATCTCTCAGTGGAGCGGGCGGTGCTGTGTTACAGGCTCCGTCTCTAATCTCTCAGTGGAGCGGGCGGTGCTGTGTTACAGGCTCCGTCTCTAATCTCTCAGTGGAGCGGGCGGTGCTGTGTTACAGGCTCCGTCTCTAATCTCTCAGTGGAGCGGGCGGTGCTGTGTTACAGGCTCCGTCTCTAATCTCTCAGTGGAGCGGGCGGTGCTGTGTTACAGGCTCCGTCTCTAATCTCTCAGTGGAGCGGGCGGTGCTGTGTTACAGGCTCCGTCTCTAATCTCTCAGTGGAGCGGGCGGTGCTGTGTTACAGGCTCCGTCTCTAATCTCTCAGTGGAGCGGGCGGTGCTGTGTTACAGGCTCCGTCTCTAATCTCTCAGTGGAGCGGGCGGTGCTGTGTTACAGGCTCCGTCTCTAATCTCTCAGTGGAGCGGGCGGTGCTGTGTTACAGGCTCCGTCTCTAATCTCTCAGTGGAGCGGGCGGTGCTGTGTTACAGGCTCCGTCTCTAATCTCTCAGTGGAGCGGGCGGTGCTGTGTTACAGGCTCCGTCTCTAATCTCTCAGTGGAGCGGGCGGTGCTGTGTTACAGGCTCCGTCTCTAATCTCTCAGTGGAGCGGGCGGTGCTGTGTTACAGGCTCCGTCTCTAATCTCTCAGTGGAGCGGGCGGTGCTGTGTTACAGGCTCCGTCTCTAATCTCTCAGTGGAGCGGGCGGTGCTGTGTTACAGGCTCCGTCTCTAATCTCTCAGTGGAGCGGGCGGTGCTGTGTTACAGGCTCCGTCTCTAATCTCTCAGTGGAGCGGGCGGTGCTGTGTTACAGGCTCCGTCTCTAATCTCTCAGTGGAGCGGGCGGTGCTGTGTTACAGGCTCCGTCTCTAATCTCTCAGTGGAGCGGGCGGTGCTGTGTTACAGGCTCCGTCTCTAATCTCTCAGTGGAGCGGGCGGTGCTGTGTTACAGGCTCCGTCCCTAATCTCTCAGTGGAGCGGGCGGTGCTGTGTTACAGGCTCCGTCCCTAATCTCTCAGTGGAGCGGGCGGTGCTGTGTTACAGGCTCCGTCTCTAATCTCTCAGTGGAGCGTGCTGTGTTACAGGCTCCGTCTCTAATCTCTCAGTGGAGCGGGCGGTGCTGTGTTACAGGCTCCGTCTCTAATCTCTCAGTGGAGCGGGCGGTGCTGTGTTACAGGCTCCGTCCCTAATCTCTCAGTGGAGCGGGCGGTGCTGTGTTACTGCAGTGTGCTGTGTTACAGGCTCCGTCTCTAAGAAGTGGAGCGGGCGGTGCTGTGTTACAGGCTCCGTCTCTACACTCTCCGTGGAGCGGGCGGTGCTGTGTTACAGGCTCCGTCTCTAATCTCTCAGTGGAGCGGGCGGTGCTGTGTTACAGGCTCCGTCGAATCTCTCAGTGGAGCGGGCGGTGCTGTGTAGAGGTGAGCTGAGTGGAGCTAAAAATAACTGGCTATTCCAAATTAGGAGAAAAATGAACAAATGAAAATAAAACGAGCCTGTCTCTTTTGCACAGTTGTTGAGACGCTTGCTTGTGGTGTGCGGGTCGCTGGTTCACCCTTGTTTGGGTGCTGTCTGTGTGCACTTCCTGGGTGAGTTCCCCTCCCCTTGCCTGGGTTACCGGTCTCCCTCAGCAGGTTCTCTGCAGTGTGTGTGTTACCTGGGTTACCGGTCTCCCCCAGTAGGCTCTCTGCAGTGTGTGTGTTACCTGGGTTAGGAGAAAAATGAACAAATGAAAATAAAACGGTCTCCCAGTTGTTGAGACGCAGCTTGTGGTGTGCGGGTCGCTGGTTCAGGCTCTCTGCAGTGTGTGTGTTACCTGGGTTACCGGTCTCCCTCAGCAGGCTCTCTGCAGTGTGTGTGTTACCTGGGTTACCGGTCTCCCTCAGCAGGCTCTCTGCAGTGTGTGTGTTACCTGGGTTACCGGTCTCCCTCAGCAGGTTCTCTGCAGTGTGTGTGTTACCTGGGTTATCGGTCTCCCTCAGCAGGTTCTCTGCAGTGTGTGTGTTACCTGGGTTACCGGTCTCCCTCAGCAGGTTCTCTGCAGTGTGTGTGTTACCTGGGTTACCGGTCTCCCTCAGCAGGTTCTCTGCAGTGTGTGTGTTACCTGGGTTACCGGTCTCCCTCAGCAGGTTCTCTGCAGTGTGTGTGTTGCCTGGGTTACCAGTCTCCCTCAGCAGGTTCTCTGCAGTGTGTGTGTTGCCTGGGTTACCGGTCTCCCTCAGCAGGCTCTCTGCAGTGTGTGTGTTACCTGGGTTACCGGTCTCCCTCAGCAGGTTCTCTGCAGTGTGTGTGTTGCCTGGGTTACCGGTCTCCCTCAGCAGGCTCTCAGACTGCACCACGCTGCTGTTGCTCAGGAAGATGAGCCTGCGGTACAGCCGCCCCTCGTCGCCGCGCACATCCTCCACCACGAAGTCTCCACTGAACGTGCTCGAGCCCCGGTGCATCACCGACCGCTCGCCCAGGTCGCCCCCTACTGACAGGAACGGGACCTGCACCCGGGGGGATAGAGAGGAGTTATTTCAGACTATAAACACACACTGTAAACACACTGCAAACACATGAGCACTGCAAACACACAAACACAAGCTGTCCATCCCCTTCTCTCTCATTAAGTGAAAGCCCCACCCCTTTACCTGGTGATTGGCTGGCAGTCCAGGTGGTGCTAGCTCCATCACCTTGGCAGACAGCTCCGATTGGATGGCCTGCATGTCCTGGTACTCCTGGTCTCGGTGCATTGCCACGACAACCAGTCTGCGGAACCCGGCGCTGCCAGCAAGCTGGCTCCGCCCCTCAGCTGTGCCAAACAGCCAATTCGTCTCCCGGCCCTGGGGCACTGTGGAACACAAGCCAATCAGAGAGGCTTGCAGGAGCAGCTGGATTCCTTGTGCATGTGGTGTGACAGACCCTGATCAGCACTAACCTGGGACTACCTCTCCAGACCAACTCCAACAATGATCGAATGACAAATAAATGTGTAACTGATCAATTATACAGAATAAATACAAATACACCAGTGTGCCAAGGTTGACCCCAGGCAGGCACCTCACCTGACTAAGCACTGGGCCGTCCAAAATGACTCCTGATCAAGGTCTGTGAAACAAGACATCAGTCTCTTGCAGACTGTAAACAGGACAAGGGTCAAACACACACATACAAACGAATGAGTGAGTGAGTGAGTGTCTGAGTGAGTGAGTGAGTGTGGAGTGTGAGTGAGTTTGTGAGTGTGTGAGAGAGTGTGGGTGTGAGTGAGTGTGGGGTGTGAGTGATTTTGTGAGTGTGTGAGTGTGTGAGAGTGAGTGAGTGTGTGTGTGCGAGTGTCAGGACAGCAGGCACCCCCTCCCTGCCACTCACCGATAAACACAGCGAAATGGCTGGCTCTGTGCAGCGTGGCGCCGGCAGGGCTGTCCACGACGTGGCAGGAGTATCGTGGCTGGCCGGTGTGGGTGTGGCAGAGCTGCAGGGTGGGTGTCTGGGCAGGGTCCGTGTGTGAGGCCAGTTGGCTCCGGAGAAGAGCGTAGGCTTGAATCTCCATCACCGCGCCCAGCAGCTCTTCCGGGGCCCCTAGCCTCCTGGGGGGGCCCTCCTCCCCCTCGCACACCTCCAGGATTTGGGGCAGCGCAGCGCTGCCCTCTGCTGGCCGGCGGAACTTTGTGCAGACCAGTACAAACACAGGCAGGCAGAACCCTCCCTCCTGCCCCTCCACCCTGTGCACTCTCACTGCCCAGCCCTCCCCACTGAAGTGCTCCACAGCAGCCCTCAGCACATGCTCCTGGGCCAGGGTCACGCACACGTAGCGCCCCCCGACTCTCAGCACGCGGCCCACCTCCGCGAACACCCGCCCCACGCGCTCCACAGTGTCCGGAGAGCCGTCCGGCGCCAGGGCGTCCAGCGTGCCCTTGTCCAGAGCGGCCTGGAAGCTGCCGTCAGCGAAGGGCTCCATGCGCTGGGCGTCGACGCACAGGAATGTCATGCTGGGCCGCCGTGCAGAGTTGCGCTCCTGCATGCGGGCGATCGCCGTCGTGCTGATGTCGATGTTGGTCAGGTCGCGGTAGCCTGCGTCGTACAGCTGCTCACTCAGCTCCGAACTGCCACAGCCCACCACCAGCACCTGAGAGGGGAGGGGAGGGGAGTTCTGTATTTATAATAATCATAATAAATATAATAACAGACAGTAATAGCAATACAATGACTACTACTAATAACACAAATACTAACAATAATAAGCCTAATAATACTATTAATAATAACACTAACACTACTAATAACAGCTGGGGTACCGTGTCAGTCGGTTTGATGTATTTGTGCAGGACTCCGCACAGCTCCGTGTAGGTCCCGTACCACTCGAAGGACTTGTCGCCGCGCTTCTTGAAGAATTTCTCCCAGTACTCCGCCGAGCTGAACTCCTTCGAGCTCTTGGGTAGCAAGTTCATCCTGTCGTGTTGTCGATGCTTCTCTCAAATGAAATATCTGTCTATATGTACTGACTGGACCGAGGCAGGGGCGTTCCACGGCGTGCTGGCTGAACCCACAAAGCGCCTCTTCCACTTCCACTCGGGAATGTGTGCGGAAGACGTGTGGGATACTTTCTAATAATACCGGCAATCAATCTGCTCTACCACAGCAAACTAACACTCCGAAAAACAAAATACCAGCATCCTGTGCTATTACAGACTCTGTAAACCTGTTAGAAACTCACTCCAGATACACCGGTAACTGATCAGACACCAGCCTGACCGCTTGTCGAGTTTAAAGAAAGAACTTCAACACTGCACGGTAACTGTTACCGCTGTAGCCTATTCATAACGATTTGCAATCCCTGCGCTTTGATCTGCAGCACTTTGATTAGTGATCTTACAACATTGACTAGATTTGATAAGCTTTATCTCAAAGCTCCTGTCACCATGTGAGTTTGTGATCAACCGCTGTTTCCGTCCGGACCTCAATCTGTGTAGCTCTGCCAGCTCCGATTGGTTAATTTTACGCAGTTCGTGAAGCGGATCTGTTCGTTGATTGGTCGCGCTGAGGTCCAGCCCGGCGATTGGTTCCCCCGTGGTTCCACTAGGACCGGATGTTGATGTGTCCGTGTGCAGGTGACAGATCCAGGGATTGACACAGACAGCATGGCAGCGCCTGTCGGCAGGAGCGTGGTGTTCGTGACTGGGAATGCGAAGAAACTGGAGGAGGCGAGAACTTGGAGCTCACTTGCACCAGTGCTGCTGCAGACAGCGAGGGATAGGGAGTTTTACCTCTGCAGGCAGAGACAGGCAGGCAGATACATAGAGAGGCAGACATGTAGAGACAGACAGACCGACAGACAGACAGACAGACAGACAGTGTCACGCTGCTCCTCGCTCTCTCGCTCTCTCTCTCTCTCTCTCTCTCTCTCTCTCTCTCTCTCTCTCTCTCTCTCTCTCTCTCTCTCTGCAGGTCGACGGCCCTGTGCTTGTGGAGGATACCTGCCTGTGTTTCAATGCCCTGGGGGGGGGGCTGCCCGGACCCTACATGTGAGTATCACTAACCTGTGGGATTGTAACATGTGCCTCTCCACTGCAATGCATAGCGGACATTTACAGTGAGCGGGGAAATAGTGACACCCAGCGGCACACAGCCTTCACAGGTACACACTGGGCTCTGAAATACAAACTGTCTGAACAAAACACTGTGGGAGGTAGAGGCTGGAGATTAGGGGGCGGAGTCAGAAAGGCCTGGATGGTGTGCGTGTGCGTGTGCGTGTATAGTCTGTGCTTGAGGAGCCAGTGGTTATCTCCTCTCTCCTCCTCTATGTGTCTCTTCAGTGCAGCAGGGTCTGGTTAAACTGCACAATTCAACTCCACTTTCTTTCTGACTCTCTTTCTCTTTTGAAGCAAATGGTTTGTGGATGAGGCAGGAAGGTAAGAGTTCAGCTCATTAATGGTTTGTGGATAGGCTGAAGGAGGTAAGAGTTCAGCTCATTAATGGTTTGTGGATAGGCTGAGGCAGGAAGGTAAGAGTTCAGCTCATTAATGGTTTGTGGATAGGCTGAGGCAGGAAGGTAAGAGTTCAGCTCATTAATGGTTTGTGGATAGGCTGAGGCAGGAAGGTAAGAGTTCAGCTCATTAATGGTTTGTGGATAGGCTGAGGCAGGAAGGTAAGAGTTCAGCTCATTAATGGTTTGTGGATAGGCTGAGGCAGGAAGGTAAGAGTTCAGCTCATTAATGGTTTGTGGATAGGCTCAGCTCATTAATGGTTTGTGGATAGGCTGAGGCAGGAAGGTAAGAGTTCAGCTCATTAATGGTTTGTGGATAGGCTGAAGAGTTCAGCAGGAAGGTAAGAGTTCAGCTCATTAATGGTTTGTGGATAGGCTGAGGCAGGAAGGTTTGTATAGGCTGAGAAGAGTTCAGCTCATTAATGGTTTGTGGATAGGCTGAGGCAGGAAGGTAAGAGTTCAGCTCATTAATGGTTTGTGGATAGGCTGAGGCAGGAAGGTAAGAGTTCAGCTCATTAATGGTTTGTGGATAGGCTGAGGCAGGAAGGTAAGAGTTCAGCTCATTAATGGTTTGTGGATAGGCTGAGGCAGCTCATTAGGTAAGCAGGAAGGTGGATGCATTAATTTTGTGGATAGGCTGAGGCAGGAAGGTAAGAGTTCAGCTCATTAATGGTTTGTGGATAGGCTTAATGGTTTGTGGATAGGCTGAAGCAGGAAGGTAAGAGTTCAGCTCATTAATGGTTTGTGGATAGGCTGAGGTTTGTGGATAGGCTGAGGCAGGAAGGTAAGAGTTCAGCTCATTAATGGTTTGTGGATAGGCTGAGGCAGGAAGGTAAGAGTTCAGCTCATTAATGGTTTGTGGATAGGCTGAGGCAGGAAGGTAAGAGTTCAGTTCAGCTCATTAATGGTTTGTGGATAGGCTGAGGCAGGAAGGTAAGAGTTCAGCTCATTAATGGTTTGTGGATAGGCTGAGGCAGGAAGGTAAGAGTTCAGCTCATTAATGGTTTGTGGATAGGCTGAGCTCATTAATGGTTTGGAAGGAAGGTAAGTAAGAGGTCAGCTGAGGCATTAATGGTTTGTGGATAGGCTGAGGCAGGAAGGTAAGAGTTCAGCTCATTAATGGTTTGTGGATAGGCTGAAGGGAGGTAAGAGTTCAGCTCATTAATGGTTTGTGGATAGGCTGAGGCAGGAAGGTAAGAGTTCAGCTCATTAATGGTTTGTGGATAGGCTGAGGCAGGAAGGTAAGAGTTCAGCTCATTAATGGTTTGTGGATAGGCTGAGGCAGGAAGGTAAGAGTTCAGCTCATTAATGGTTTGTGGATAGGCTGAGGCAGGAAGGTAAGAGTTCAGCTCATTAATGGTTTGTGGATAGGCTGAGGCAGGAAGGTAAGAGTTCAGCTCATTAATGGTTTGTGGATAGGCTGAGGCAGGAAGGTAAGAGTTCAGCTCATTAATGGTTTGTGGATAGGCTGAGGCAGGAAGGTAAGAGTTCAGCTCATTAATGGTTTGTGGATAGGCTGAGGCAGGAAGGTAAGAGTTCAGCTCATTAATGGTTTGTGGATAGGCTGAGGCAGGAAGGTAAGAGTTCAGCTCATTAATGGTTTGTGGATAGGCTGAGGCAGGAAGGTAAGAGTTCAGCTCATTAATGGTTTGTGGATAGGCTGAGGCAGGAAGGTAAGAGTTCAGCTCATTAATGGTTTGTGGATAGGCTGAGGCAGGAAGGTAAGAGTTCAGCTCATTAATGGTTTGTGGATAGGCTGAGGCAGGAAGGTAAGAGTTCAGCTCATTAATGGTTTGTGGATAGGCTGAGGCAGGAAGGTAAGAGTTCAGCTCATTAATGGTTTGTGGATAGGCTGAGGCAGGAAGGTAAGAGTTCAGCTCATTAATGGTTTGTGGATAGGCTGAGGCAGGAAGGTAAGAGTTCAGCTCATTAATGGTTTGTGGATAGGCTGAGGCAGGAAGGTAAGAGTTCAGCTCATTAATGGTTTGTGGATAGGCTGAGGCAGGAAGGTAAGAGTTCAGCTCATTAATGGTTTGTGGATAGGCTGAGGCAGGAAGGTAAGAGTTCAGCTCATTAATGGTTTGTGGATAGGCTGAGGCAGGAAGGTAAGAGTTCAGCTCATTAATGGTTTGTGGATAGGCTGAGGCAGGAAGGTAAGAGTTCAGCTCATTAATGGTTTGTGGATAGGCTGAGGCAGGAAGGTAAGAGTTCAGCTCATTAATGGTTTGTGGATAGGCTGAGGCAGGAAGGTAAGAGTTCAGCTCATTAATGGTTTGTGGATAGGCTGAGGCAGGAAGGTAAGAGTTCAGCTCATTAATGGTTTGTGGATAGGCTGAGGCAGGAAGGTAAGAGTTCAGCTCATTAATGGTTTGTGGATAGGCTGAGGCAGGAAGGTAAGAGTTCAGCTCATTAATGGTTTGTGGATAGGCTGAGGCAGGAAGGTAAGAGTTCAGCTCATTAATGGTTTGTGGATAGGCTGAGGCAGGAAGGTAAGAGTTCAGCTCATTAATGGTTTGTGGATAGGCTGAGGCAGGAAGGTAAGAGTTCAGCTCATTAATGGTTTGTGGATAGGCTGAGGCAGGAAGGTAAGAGTTCAGCTCATTAATGGTTTGTGGATAGGCTGAAGCAGGGAGGTAAGAGTTCAGCTCATTAATGGTTTGTGGATAGGCTGAGGCAGGAAGGTAAGAGTTCAGCTCATTAATGGTTTGTGGATAGGCTGAGGCAGGAAGGTAAGAGTTCAGCTCATTAATGGTTTGTGGATAGGCTGAGGCAGGAAGGTAAGAGTTCAGCTCATTAGTGGAAGGTAAGAGTTCAGCTCATTAATGGTTTGTGGATAGGCTGAGGCAGGAAGGTAAGAGTTCAGCTCATTAATGGTTTGTGGATAGGCTGAGGCAGGAAGGTAAGAGTTCAGCTCATTAATGGTTTGTGGATAGGCTGAGGCAGGAAGGTAAGAGTTCAGCTCATTAATGGTTTGTGGATAGGCTGAGGCAGGAAGGTAAGAGTTCAGCTCATTAATGGTTTGTGGATAGGCTGAAGCAGGAAGGTAAGAGTTCAGCTCATTAATGGTTTGTGGATAGGCTGAGGCAGGAAGGTAAGAGTTCAGCTCATTAATGGTTTGTGGATAGGCTGAGGCAGGAAGGTAAGAGTTCAGCTCATTAATGGTTTGTGGATAGGCTGAGGCAGGAAGGTAAGAGTTCAGCTCATTAATGGTTTGTGGATAGGCTGAGGCAGAAGGTAAGAGTTCAGCTCATTAATGGTTTGTGGATAGGCTGAGGCAGGAAGGTAAGAGTTCAGCTCATTAATGGTTTGTGGATAGGCTGAGGCAGGAAGGTAAGAGTTCAGCTCATTAATGGTTTGTGGATAGGCTGAGGCAGGAAGGTAAGAGTTCAGCTCATTAATGGTTTGTGGATAGGCTGAGGCAGGAAGGTAAGAGTTCAGCTCATTAATGGTTTGTGGATAGGCTGAGGCAGGAAGGTAAGAGTTCAGCTCATTAATGGTTTGTGGATAGGCTGAGGCAGGAAGGTAAGAGTTCAGCTCATTAATGGTTTGTGGATAGGCTGAGGCAGGAAGGTAAGAGTTCAGCTCATTAATGGTTTGTGGATAGGCTGAGGCAGGAAGGTAAGAGTTCAGCTCATTAATGGTTTGTGGATAGGCTGAGGCAGGAAGGTAAGAGTTCAGCTCATTAATGGTTTGGAAGGCTGAGGCAGGAAGGTAAGAGTTCAGCTCATTAATGGTTTGTGGATAGGCTGAAGCAGGAAGGTAAGAGTTCAGCTCATTAATGGTTTGTGGATAGGCTGAGGCAGGAAGGTAAGAGTTCAGCTCATTAATGGTTTGTGGATAGGCTGAGGCAGGAAGGTAAGAGTTCAGCTCATTAATGGTTTGTGGATAGGCTGAAGCAGGAAGGTAAGAGTTCAGCTCATTAATGGTTTGTGGATAGGCTGAAGCAGGAAGGTAAGAGTTCAGCTCATTAATGGTTTGTGGATAGGCTGAGGCAGGAAGGTAAGAGTTCAGCTCATTAATGGTTTGTGGATAGGCTGAAGCAGGAAGGTAAGAGTTCAGCTCATTAATGGTTTGTGGATAGGCTGACAGGAAGGTAAGAGTTCAGCTCATTAATGGTTTGTGGATAGGCTGAGGCAGGAAGGTAAGAGTTCAGCTCATTAATGGTTTGTGGATAGGCTGAAGCAGGAAGGTAAGAGTTCAGCTCATTAATGGTTTGTGGATAGGCTGAGGCAGGAAGGTAAGAGTTCAGCTCATTAATGGTTTGTGGATAGGCTGAAGCAGGAAGGTAAGAGTTCAGCTCATTAATCCCTCACAGCTCTCTCTGCAGCATGGCCACATCCTTGTGGGTTCTGTCTTGTGTGTCAAGTTTCGTCTCGCAAAGATGAGGTTTGTCTTGTGATGAAAACAGTGAAACACAAAACTCAGCAGTACAGTGGCCAGTCTCCCTCTAAACACAGTCTCTCCCTCCTCCTGTCCTCTCCCCTCCCCTCCCTCCATCTCCTCTCCCCTCACCTCCCCTCATCTCCCTCTTCTCTCCCCTCTCCTCCTCTCCCCTCCCTCTCCTCCTCTCCCCATGTCTGTATAAGCTGCTGGCTGGTTTTTAAGATAAGTCTGCGTTTGCTCTCTGCACCTTCGCGTACAGCGCTGGGAAGCAGGCGCCAGTCATCCTGTTCAGAGGGAAGACCTATTGATTATCCATTATTGATTGATTGATTTGTTTGCACAGAACGCCAGGGTGAGAACATTTGAGGGTTTCCTCTCACACACTCACACATCTGTGTGTGTATCTTAACCAGCACCCTGTCTGTGTGGGATGGGTTATTTTCTCAGATCTCTGTTTTAGGGTTAAATAGTTGAACCAAGGGGACCCCGTGATTTTGGCTGGGATCCCTGCTTTCAGCCGGATGGTTATGAAAAGACGTGAGTATCTTCAGAGGAACACGAATTCCTGCCTGCCCGGTCTCAGAAATGGGACTTGCAGTTCCTCTTAACTGCCCCCAGATGGCAGTGTAAGTAAAGAAAGGACAGCAGCTCTGCTGCCTGCTTTGAGTCCCGCACAAGCCCAGTGAAGAGGACTGCAGTGCAGTGATTCTCACAGCAGAAGGGTTCTGGTTCTGCAAAAACATGATTGTTGAAACTCCTCCTGGCACCTACCTGGTCATTTCAATAAAATACCTGAACAAGGTGAGAGAGTTCTGAAAGCCAGCGCTGGTGCAGCAGGGCTAGTGTGAGTTTCAAGCGATTTCTCTTGCTCTCGTTCTGAAAGCCAGCGCTGGTGCAGCAGTGCTAGTGTGAGTTTCAAGCGTTTTCTCTCGCTCTCGTTCTGAAAGCCAGCGCTGGTGCAGCAGGGCTAGTGTGAGTTTCAAGCGCTTTCTCTCGCTCTCGTTCTGAAAGCCAGCGCTGGTGCAGCAGGGCTAGTGTGAGTTTCAAGCGCTTTCTCTCGCTCTCGTTCTGAAAGCCAGCGCTGGTGCAGCAGGGCTAGTGTGAGTTTCAAGCGCTTTCTCTCTCTCTCTCTCTCTTTCTGAAAGCCAGCGCTGGTGCAGCAGGGCTAGTGTGAGTTTCAAGCGCTTTCTCTCTCTCTCGTTCTGAAAGCCAGTGCTGGTGCAGCAGGGCTAGTGTGAGTTTCAAGCGCTTTCTCTCTCTCTCTTTCTGAAAGCCAGCGCTGGTGCAGCAGGGCTAGTGTGAGTTTCAAGCGCTTTCTCTCTCTCTCGTTCTGAAAGCCAGCGCTGGTGCAGCAGGGCTAGTGTGAGTTTCAAGCGCTTTCTCTCACTCTTGTTCTGAAAGCCAGCGCTGGTGCAGCAGTGCTAGTGTGAGTTTCAAGCGCTTTCTCTCTCTCTCGTTCTGAAAGCCAGCGCTGGTGCAGCAGTGCTAGTGTGAGTTTCAAGCGCTTTCTCTCGCTCTCGTTCTGAAAGCCAGCGCTGGTGCAGCAGTGCTAGTGTGAGTTTCAAGCGCTTTCTCTCTCTCTCGTTCTGAAAGCCAGCGCTGGTGCAGCAGGGCTAGTGTGAGTTTCAAGCGCTTTCTCTCTCTCTCTCTTCTCTCTCTCTCTCTCTTCTGAAAGCCAGCGCTGGTGCAGCAGGGCTAGTGTGAGTTTCAAGCGCTTTCTCTCTCTCTCGTTCTGAAAGCCAGCGCTGGTGCAGCAGGGCTAGTGTGAGTTTCAAGCGCTTTCTCTCTCTCTCTTTCTGAAAGCCAGCGCTGGTGCAGCAGGGCTAGTGTGAGTTTCAAGCGCTTTCTCTCTCTCTCTCGTTCTGAAAGCCAGTGCTGGTGCAGCAGGGCTAGAGTGAGTTTCAAGCGCTTTCTCTCTCTCTCTCTTCTGAAAGCCAGCGCTGGTGCAGCAGGGCTAGTGTGAGTTTCAAGCGCTTTCTCTCTCTCTCTCTTCTGAAAGCCAGCGCTGGTGCAGCAGGGCTAGTGTGAGTTTCAAGCGCTTTCTCTCTCTCTCTCTTCTGAAAGCCAGCGCTGGTGCAGCAGGGCTAGTGTGAGTTTCAAGCGCTTTCTCTCTCTCTCTTTCTGAAAGCCAGCGCTGGTGCAGCAGGGCTAGTGTGAGTTTCAAGCGCTTTCTCTCTCTCTCTCTTCTGAAAGCCAGCGCTGGTGCAGCAGGGCTAGTGTGAGTTTCAAGCGCTTTCTCTCACTCTTGTTCTGAAAGCCAGCGCTGGTGCAGCAGGGCTAGTGTGAGTTTCAAGCGCTTTCTCTCTCTCTCGTTCTGAAAGCCAGCGCTGGTGCAGCAGGGCTAGTGTGAGTTTCAAGCGCTTTCTCTCTCTCTCGTTCTGAAAGCCAGCGCTGGTGCAGCAGGGCTAGTGTGAGTTTCAAGCGCTTTCTCTCTCTCTCTCTCTCGTTCTGAAAGCCAGCGCTGGTGCAGCAGGGCTAGTGTGGGTTTCAAGCGCTTTCTCTCTCTCTTTCTGAAAGCCAGCGCTGGTGCAGCAGGGCTAGTGTGAGTTTCAAGCGCTTTCTCTCTCTCTGTCTCTCGTTCTGAAAGCCAGCGCTGGTGCAGCAGGGCTAGTGTGAGTTTCAAGCACTTTCTTTCTTTCTTTCTTTTTCCCCCTCTCTTCCTCCCCAGGTATGCAGAGCTGCCCAAGTATGTAAAGAACAGCATCTCTCATCGCTACAGAGCCGCTAGGGCTGACAGCTTCATTCAGCAATGTGACGACCCGGACAGCGGCTCCCAGAGCAGCCAGACCTGGAGGCAGCAGCTCCTGGCGGATACACTTTCTCTCCTCCCGGGTTTTCACTTGGGTGCATCAAGCTGCTTTCTGAAACACCCTTAACCCACTCATGCATGGCGACCTCATGTAGGGACGGATACAAACTCTCTTCTAGTCTTTATATGAGGAGACGTGGAAGAAGCAAGTGCATGATGACCGGATGCCATCCCCACCCCATATAAAGCAATGGGAAAAATTGAAATGTCAATGAAAAACGTATTGATTGTGGGTCCAAACCTTTGTGCATGAAAGGGTTAAAGATAGTGAAACACTGAAGGTGTTTTTTTCCACATGACCCAGAGGACAGTGGACCATTGTGGGTGCGGTTCCTGACAGCCTGGGAATGCATCCAATCCAGTCAGCTTGTAAAATGTGATACTGCACAAATAAAACCTGCCTCCTTTTATACTGTGCTGGAGTTCTGTACACGCACACGCACACACATACACACACACGCACGCACACACACACACATACACGCACGCACAGACACGTGCACGGACACACACACGCGCACACACACGGAGTCAATTCCTTTTTTCAATTCCAATTCTATTTGCAACACAGGCTTTATTGAGCAATCATTCAAACAACTTGTCAAACATGCAAGCAACTTGCACAAGACATGGAACTGCAGTGCAAACTTCAAACCTGGGAGACCTTTCTTTACTACAATGGCACCAACCCAGCCCCCTCTGCTGTACTGCTATAGCAGTCGGGCTGCCACTCAGTGCCATTCGCATTAGGTCAGGCTGTTCTTTATCATTCAGCAGCAGTGTGGCTCTCTGTCTCTGTAACCATCAGACCGTCAGTCTTGAATGAGTGAATATCAGTATGTGTTTGCTCTTCTGTAACTGCCACTCAGTACACTGCAGGGATAGAAATAAGACTCCTATTGCATAGCCATTTCACCCATTCCAGGTTTTACTGTGAGCTTGATTAGCCACAATGGATAGGTTACAAGCTCATGTGAGTCTTATTAGACTCATAGTGAAACCAGGAATGGATCAAGCCGCTGTGCAGTGGGAGTCTTATTTCCATCCCTGCAGTGTACGTGTTGTGTGCGTGCGAGTGCTCTGTCTCACACCCAACTAGCGAGGTCTCTGTTTGAGGAGGGAACAAATGAAGCTGCTGCAGCCTGGGGGTAAGAGCCTTCTCTCAGTGTAACCTGGTGAGTCACAGGTACAGACTGTCAGGTATGAAAGATCAGAGACACATGCAATTAGAGTGGCTGTGTTTATCTGGCTCTCCCGCAGGGTCCCAGCCCCTCTAGAGGGGGCAGCGCTGCCGAAACAGCTTCACTTCACCTTGATCCTTCCAGGTCTAGGTCCTCAAAGCTGTTCACTCCCATTGCGCAATTCTATCTGGACAGAAAAACAAAACCCCATTCACATTCTGAAAGTAAAAATAAACAGCTATCTACAAGCTCCTTCAAAGTTCAAAGCCTCAGTTTTTCTGTGGAAAGGCTGCCGTCACACAGTTCCAGGGTGGAGACGTGCAGCAGCAGGGCCAGTGCGTGCCAGGTTGGTAAGACCTGGGCCCCTGCCACACGCTCCCTCGTTTGACTGCCAGCTGCTTCGTGATTCAGACGGGGGTCGGCTCAGATTCCTCACATTCATTATCATCAGTTGTAATCTCAGTCAGGCTGTCCGTGCCAACAGCTACAAAAACAAGACAAGCATCACTCCTGAACCGCTAATCAGACAGCAGGGCCAGCCCGAGCACTTTAAAAACAAGAGGGCCACCCGTCTCTCAACACCTTCCAGCTGCACCTTCCTCAGAGGGACTTGCTGCCCTGCCTGCGTGTGCACAGATAACTTCTAACTATTCCAGGGAAAAAAAATGATCTGAAAAAATTCCCCAACGCTGTCTGTAGGGAAGCATTTCAGTGTTGCACAGACTTCATCCCAGTCTGCTTTGAGGAGCCTTTTTGATGGGAGAGTTTGGTTCTCATTTAGGGCCATCATAAACTTTCTAATAACTTACTGATAGTTTTTGGAAACATTTTTAATCACAGCGCTGTAATGAGTGTTTAGATCAGTACTTATTACTGAGGTGCTGGTAATGACAGCGCTGGAGAGCTGAGAGGAGTGTTTTAATCACTTTTCAAGGTGCAGGGCAACAGTACTGGAGAGCTGAGAATGATGAATGCCTTATGAATGCTAAGGCTTGGTTGTAATTGATTGCGGATATATCTGCTCTGTGAGCCTGTTCTAGTAAATCCGCTGAATTTGTATTTTGCTTGGTTGATTTGGGGGTTGGTTTGGTTTGGTTGATTTGGGGTTTTGTTTGGTTGATTTGGGGTTTGGTTTGGTTGATTTGGGGTTTGTTTGGTTAATTTGGGGGTTGTTTGGTTGATTTTGGGGTTGCTTGGTTGATTTTGGATTTGTTTGTTTGATTTGGCGTTTGCTTGGTTGATTTGAGGTTTGGTTGATTTGGAGTTTGGTTGATTTTGGGGTTGTTTGGTTGATTTTGGGGTTGCTTGGTTGATTGTGGGTTTGTTTGTTTGATTTGGCGTTTGCTTGGTTGATTTGAGGTTTGGTTGATTTGAGTTTTGGTTGATTTAGGGGTTGTTTGGTTGATTTTGGGGTTGTTTGGTTGATTTTGGGGTTGTTTGGTTGATTTTGGGGTTGCTTGGTTGATTTGGGGGTTGTTTGGTTGATTTAGGGGTTGCTTGGTTGATTTGGGGTTTGTTTGATTTGGGGTTTGTTTGGTTGATTTGGGGTTTGCTTGGTTGATTTGTCTTGGTTTGGTCTTGTTTTGTTCTTCATTAAGTGGTTATTTAAAGTAAAACTGTTCAAACAAAGAGACCTTCTGGAACTACTTGTATTTTATTTTCCCTTTTTTTATTTTTTGGCAGCAGCTCCCAGCATCCAGCTCTGACATTCCACTCGCTCGCTACAAAGCCATCAGGTATTTAGTTGTCCCCGGGAGCAGTGAGTCATTTTCCACTGAGGCTGGGAAACGAGGAGAGCAGAGTAAACACACAGCTGCAGACACCGAGTACAGCAGAGCCAGTCACGAACTCACAACCACATTACAGCACAGTAAACTTCACATCACAGTTACACAGATCTCCCCTTTCACCAGTCCCATTGCCACTGTCCACTGTTGGCTTGGTCGCCAATGAAAGAAACACAAAGAGCTGCCGGGAATGATGTCAGAATCATTAAAATCTGTTTGAAAGATCAGTGTGTACTGTGGAAGCACCACGACCTGATTCTGCTCCATTGGCATTCAATCTGAGAGTATGAGGGGTCATTCTACGTAGTCCTGGATTGTGTATCTCTGAAGGACTGAAAAGCTGGGCTGTATAAATGTACGGTTTTATAGTCTTTTTTATAAGCAGCAGAAACAACAATAGGGAATGACAGTGAAGCCACTTTATAGGGTATTAATCTGTTAAGAAATATATAAACGGATCATCTCATAATGTTTCATTTTGAGGGGTTAGTGCAGCTCCCAGGGAGCCAGTGAATTCTGGAATTGTCCAGGAAACAGCACTTTAGTTCTTGGACAACTTTGTTTCCAAAGTAATTTGTTAAAGCTGAAAGCCTGGAGCGAGAGGAATATGTGCAACTCATTACAGCCGCTCTGGAGTCTGGAACCGTGCACTACTCCCATGCCTGGTCTGCACAAGCACTTGTGAAATGAGAAAAGCAACTTTATTTGTGTAACAAGATTCTGTTCGTTGTACAAAACACGGTGGCGTGTGACGCAGGAATTAAAAATAATAAGATGCAGGGGTGGCTTTGCATTGGATCACATGTCATACAGGAAAGAACAGCAGCCCTCGAAACAAACCCTCCTGCCATACATCAAGCACTGCAGCCCGGGGGCTCCAGACACAGCTTCCAGTGACCCTTTCTCCAGTACTGCTGTCCCCTCCCCTTTCTCAGGGTGTTCAATCACTCTGGCTGGTATCTGGGGAGAGATCCCTTTCTCAGGGTGTTCAATCACTCTGGCTGGTATCTGGGGAGTGATTCCTTTCTCAGGGTGTTCAATCACTCTGGCTGGTATCTGGGGAGCGATCCCTTTCTCAGGGTGTTCAATCACTCTGGCTGGTATCTGGGGAGTGATCCCTTTCTCAGGGTGTTCAATCACTCTGGCTGGTATCTGGGAGCGATCCCTTTCTCAGGGTGTTCAATCACTCTGGCTGGTATCTGGGGAGTGATCCCTTTCTCAGGGTGTTCAATTACTCTGGCTGGTATCTGGGAGCGATCCCTTTCTCAGGGTGTTCAATCACTCTGGCTGGTATCTGGGGAGTGATCCCTTTCTCAGGGTGTTCAATCACTCTGGCTGGTATCTGGGAGCGATTCCTTTCTCAGGGTGTTCAATCACTGGCTGGTATCTGGGAGCGATCCCTTTCTCAGGGTGTTCAATCACTCTGGCTGGTATCTGGGGAGTGATCCCTTTCTCAGGGTGTTCAATCACTCTGGCTGGTATCTGGGAGCGATCCCTTTCTCAGGGTGTTCAATCACTGGCTGGTATCTGGGGAGTGATTCCTTTCTCAGGGTGTTCAATCACTCTGGCTAGTATCTGGGAGTGATCCCTTTCTCAGGGTGTTCAATCACTGGCTGGTATCTGGGGAGTGATTCCTTTCTCAGGGTGTTCAATCACTCTGGCTGGTATCTGGGGAGTGATTCCTTTCTCAGGGTGTTCAATCACTGGCTGGTATCTGGGGAGTGATCCCTTTCTCAGGGTGTTCAATCACTGGCTGGTATCTGGGGAGTGATCCCTTTTTCAGGGTGTTCAATCACTGGCTGGTATCTGGGGAGTGATTCCTTTCTCAGGGTGTTCAATCACTCTGGCTGGTATCTGGGGAGTGATTCCTTTCTCAGGGTGTTCAATCACTCTGGCTGGTATCTGGGGAGCGATCCCTTTCTCAGGGTGTTCAATCACTCTGGCTAGTATCTGGGAGTGATCCCTTTCTCAGGGTGTTCAATCACTCTGGCTGGTATCTGGGAGTGATCCCTTTCTCAGGGTGTTCAATCACTGGCTGGTATCTGGGGAGTGATTCCTTTCTCAGGGTGTTCAATCACTCTGGCTGGTATCTGGGGAGTGATCCCTTTCTCAGGGTGTTCAATCACTGGCTGGTATCTGGGGAGTGATTCCTTTCTCAGGGTGTTCAATCACTGGCTGGTATCTGGGGAGTGATTCCTTTCTCAGGGTGTTCAATCACTGGCTGGTATCTGGGGAGTGATTCCTTTCTCAGGGTGTTCAATCACTGGCTGGTATCTGGGGAGTGATTCCTTTCTCAGGGTGTTCAATCACTGGCTGGTATCTGGGGAGTGATTCCTTTCTCAGGGTGTTCAATCACTGGCTGGTATCTGGGGAGTGATTCCTTTCTCAGGGTGTTCAATCACTGGCTGGTATCTGGGGAGTGATTCCTTTCTCAGGGTGTTCAATCATCTGGGGAGTGATTCTGGGTGTTCAATCACTCTGGCTAGTATCTGGGAGTGATCCCTTTCTCAGGGTGTTCAATCACTGGCTGGTATCTGGGGAGTGATTCCTTTCTCAGGGTGTTCAATCACTGGCTGGTATCTGGGGAGTGATTCCTTTCTCAGGGTGTTCAATCACTCTGGCTGGTATCTGGGGAGTGATCCCTTTCTCAGGGTGTTCAATCACTGGCTGGTATCTGGGGAGTGATCCCTTTCTCAGGGTGTTCAATCACTCTGGCTGGTATCTGGGGAGTGATTCCTTTCTCAGGGTGTTCAATCACTGGCTGGTATCTGGGGAGTGATTCCTTTCTCAGGGTGTTCAATCACTGGCTGGTATCTGGGGAGTGATTCCTTTCTCAGGGTGTTCAATCACTGGCTGGTATCTGGGGAGTGATTCCTTTCTCAGGGTGTTCAATCACTCTGGCTGGTATCTGGGGAGTGATCCCTTTCTCAGGGTGTTCAATCACTGGCTGGTATCTGGGGAGTGATCCCTTTCTCAGGGTGTTCAATCACTCTGGCTGGTATCTGGGGAGTGATTCCTTTCTCAGGGTGTTCAATCACTGGCTGGTATCTGGGGAGTGATCCCTTTCTCAGGGTGTTCAATCACTCTGGCTGGTATCTGGGGAGTGATTCCTTTCTCAGGGTGTTCAATCACTGGCTGGTATCTGGGGAGTGATCCCTTTCTCAGGGTGTTCAATCACTCTGGCTGGTATCTGGGAACGATCCCTTTCTCAGGGTGTTCAATCACTGGCTGGTATCTGGGGAGTGATCACCCCCTGAAGATCAACATGACTGAGTTTCTCTTTTTGAAAACAAACAGTGAAGGTACTTGCAGGCCTTTGATGCCATGGTAACTAAACTCGCTTATTTCTATTTAAATCTGTTAATGTGTTTGTGATGCCATTTACTACATAGTTAATGCTGTAACAGTCTACTATTCCCTTCTCTTTAACTCTTCAGGCATTGTGGTACTGAGCCTATTTATCCATTTCTTTTCCTCAATGATTCTGTATTGAATCCTGACATTAATTCATGTATTTCACTTTTACTCAAAAACTGAATTTTCCAGAGGCTGTTGTTTTTGGCCTCTCTACTAATTCACAGAGGAACTTTCACATCCAGGGCTTTCATAGGCTCAATCAATCAGCACTGACAACCAGGGCTTTCACACAGTCAATCAATCAATCAGCACTGACAACCAGGGCTTTCACACAGTCAATCAATCAGCACTGACAACCAGGGCTTTCACACAGTCAATCAATCAATCAGCACTGACAACTAGGGCTTTCACACAGTCAATCAATCAATCAGCACTGACAACCAGGGCTTTCACACAGTCAATCAATCAATCAGCACTGACAACCAGGGCTTTCACACAGTCAATCAATCAATCAGTACTGACAACCAGGGCTTTCACACAGTCAATCAATCAGCACTGACAACCAGGGCTTTCACACAGTCAATCAATCAATCAGTACTGACAACCAGGGCTTTCACACAGTCAATCAATCAATCAGCACTGACAACCAGGGCTTTCACACAGTCAATCAATCAATCAGCACTGACAACCAGGGCTTTCACACAGTCAATCAATCAATCAGTACTGACAACCAGGGCTTTCACACAGTCAATCAATCAATCAGCACTGACAACCAGGGCTTTCACACAGTCAATCAATCAATCAACACCGACAACCAGGGCTTTCACACAGTCAATCAATCAGCACTGACAACCAGGGCTTTCACACAGTCAATCAATCAATCAGCACTGACAACCAGACCTCCTCTTAGGTCGGCCAGGGTGTCCTCGGGTCACCGCGCTCCAGCGGCCCCTGTGGTCTGGCCGGGAGCCTGTGGGCTTGCCTGTCAGCTGCCCAGAGCTGCACTGTCCTCCAACGCTGCAGCTCTGAGGTGGCTGCATGGTAAGTCTGCAGTGTGTAAAGAAGTTCCCGGCTGACGGCACACACTTGGGAGGACAGCGTGTGATCGTCTTCGCTGCTCCCGAGAAAGCACGGGGGTGGTAGCGGTGAGCTGAGCCTAAATAATAAGTGGATACTCTAAATTGAGAGAAAATAATAAAAAAATAATTGGCCACTACTAAATTTCTATGTATAAAAAAAGAAGATTTATAACCCAATAGAATATCTTCCTATTAGCGGTGAGACTGTTACATTTAAACAGATACAGATTCTAAATCGTTAAGGGGCATAGATTTGAATATTGTGTGTACACCCTTTAACTCTAGTTTTGCCCCTATTATTATTATTGTTATTATTATTATTAGTAGTATTATTTCAAAACAAGGAAACTAACGTTGCCTGGTCCTCTCGTCCTCCGCTGCCTAGTTGTCACAGCAACAGCAGCACCGCGGCCCTGCCTGTTGTCCGATGCGGAGGTCTCGCGAGACTGTGGCACGCAGCAGCTGCTCCTGTAGCGTAGCCGCGTCCGTCTGCAAAGCGGAATCTCGCTGCGCAATGTGCGTAACCGTGCCGGCTGTGTGTGTTTCGCTTCCTGGTGTCGAGAGCGGCTGTGATTGTGCAGGATTGAGCGGCGCTGCAAGGGTTAACACGGGAGCACTCACTCCCCATTCACTAAAAAAAAACAAGCAAACAGCATTTTCATTTGAAGCAAGAGCAGCGCGTTTGGGATAAAGTACGACACGCAGGTAGGATCTGTAGTGCTGTAATCACGACACGTCGCGTCCATAACTCTGCTCAGCGCGCTGCTCTGTTATTGTGTGCTTGCTGCTGTCAGCTCTCTGCAATGTCGTTAATATAATGATATCGCAGGCCCTGTCTGAGCGCATTGTAGCTCTGCACAGGCAGCGCAGAGGCCGCAGCGCTCAGCTGAACAGCGAGCTTCTCGTGGATTTAAACATGGCAGATGTTACTGGCATCTGCCTGATGTTTACTGTACTGACACAGCGGATTGTATTCGTTGCTGCCAGCAGCTGCACACGGAACAAATCCCAATATCGTTAACACAACTTCTCCATTTCCCTCACTCGAAACTCTAAGTACAAACGAAACACTACACGTTTCTCTGTCTTCAGCCCTGACATTAAACTGCCTGGCCTTGTCTTGTCCTGGTTCAGATCTTATCTTTCTCATAGGTTTCAGTTCGTCTCTAACGGGGGGTCTGATTGTCGGAGGTTGTCTGTGGTGTTCCACGGGGCTCCGTTCTAGGTCCCTTGCTGTTTTCATTAATGCTACCATTAGGTGACATTATCCGCAGACACGAAGTGATCTTCCATTCTTATGCTGATGATACTCCCCTGTATTTCTCTCTAAAGCCAGGAATTTCTTCTGCCTGGGTGTTGTTAGCTACTTGCCTTCCAGACATCAAGCATGGGATGTCACAGAATGTTCTAATGTTGAACAGATAAGACAGAGGTAGTGGGCTCACACAATCAACTAAAAGGAAATGTGGGATTACATGAGCTTGACCCTTGCAGTCTCTCATCAAAACTTAAACTAGAAATTAAGAGTTTCGGGGTCAACTTTGATCCTGATCTCTCATTTGAGACTCATATTAGGGAAGTCACTAGAGTATCTTTTTAGCCAATATAGCCAAACTTAGACCATGTATCTGATACGGAGAGACTATTGCATGCCTTTGTCTCATCTAGAATTGATTATTGTAATGCACTTTTTTTCTGGTGTCCCGAAACGTGTGCTGCCCCGCTTGCAGCTTGTTCAGAATACCTCCGCTAGAACTCTGACTAAAACCAGGAAGAGTGAACACGTTATCCCTGCTTCGGCCTCTTTACACTGGCTCCCTGTGCAGTGTAGAATTGATTTTAAGATTTTGCTGAATGGATTAGCACCTAATTATTTGCAGAGTTACTGACCCTGTATCTTCCAAACTGCACTCTGAGATGGATGCAGGGCTGCTGGTTATTCCTAGGGTCAACAAGAGCAACTTAGGGAGGAGGGAGGACTTTTGCTTGTAGAGCTCCGAAATTATGGGATGCTCTGCCTTTGTTTGTCAGGGAAGGGAAGTGTCGTTACCCTTTTCAAGTCAAGACTAAAAACGCACTTTTATAAAATGACTTTCTTAGTGGGTTTTAATGTGACTTTAAAATTGCTTTTGTATTGTGTGTATACTGTTATTTAAATCTGTTATTTAAATAGTCTGACTGGTAGTTGTATGTGTGACA
Source organism: Polyodon spathula (assembly GCF_017654505.1). NCBI lineage: Eukaryota > Metazoa > Chordata > Actinopteri > Acipenseriformes > Polyodontidae > Polyodon > Polyodon spathula. The sequence continues at coordinate 363,988 of NC_054547.1, read as the reverse complement.
TGCCAAAGAAATGTGTTGTGGTTTGTTCTTTTTTTCTGCTATGTACTGTACAATGCTTTGCGATACTTTTATATAAAAAGTGCTCTATAAATGCAATCAATAAACCGAGTAGAATTTGCCTGAGATTGACAGTTTTAATAGTCACAGGTGTTTAGTGTGCTAGAGCCCATGCTGTATGTATTGCGCTGTCTGTCTGTCAGTCCTAGGAGTGGATCAAACTGCTACGCAGTGGGAGTCTGATTTCCCTCTCTAAATATGCCCTTGCACAGGGTGTTTGAATGAGTTTTACCTCCCTGCTGGAGCTGCTATTCACATTTCATCACTCCTATTAAATGCTGGATGATGTGATTACGTGTACGCCAGCTGTGCTGGAATTTTCCATCGTTCTGCCTGCTTGTTGATTTGAAAGTGTGAGCGAGGCAGGAGGAGAAGCAGGAGGTGGGGCTGGGAGAAGTAGGAGGCGGGGCTGTGAGAAGCAGGAGGAGGCGGGGCTGTGAGAAGCAGGCGGGGGCAGGCAGGTGTGGAAGAAGTCTGGCTCCCTTGCCAACAATCCAGCTTCCAGCTACCACCTGGACAAAAGAGGGCTGGGCTGTTTACATGGTTTAGAGAAAAACAACATCTGCTCTTTCTTTCTTTCTCTCTTTTTCACGGGTCATTCCCTGCCAAATCAAGTGCTTTACAAGAAGGGCTCCACCTGCGCTCCCCAGATCGCTATCGATTCACTGGCAGGGGCTTGTTCATACAGTGTGGGGCACACTGCCTACATTTCTTACCTGATTCAACATGTTCTGACCGTTTAACCCATTCAGTGCCAGTCTCCTCATTTCAAGACAGGCTGCTTTTGTAATTTCTTAAGCTGGTATCTGTCTTCTACTATTTAAAAGTTCTCTTTTCATTACATAAGTACAGCACGTCTTCTGTTTTTTTTCAAAGAGAAAATAATTTGGTATTTAAATGGGTTAAATTTAAACCACTTTAGACACAGAGAACTCGACGCGCACCCCTGAACCCCTGAGTGTAGACACAGAGAACTCGACGCGCACCCCTGAACCCCTGAGTGTAGACACAGAGAACTCGACGCGCACCCCTGAACCCCTGAGTGTAGACACAGAGAACTCGACGCGCACCCCTGAACCCCTGAGTGTAGACACAGAGAACTCGACGCGCACCCCTGAACCCCTGAGTGTAGACACAGAGAACTCGACGCGCACCCCTGAACCCCTGAGTGTAGACACAGAGAACTCGACGCGCACCCCTGAACCCCTGAGTGTAGACACAGAGAACTCGACGCGCACCCCTGAACCCCTGAGTGTAGACACAGAGAACTCGACGCGCACCCCTGAACCCCTGAGTGTAGACACAGAGAACTCGACGCGCACCCCTGAACCCCTGAGTGTAGACACAGAGAACTCGACGCGCACCCCTGAACCCCTGAGTGTAGACACAGAGAACTCGACGCGCACCCCTGAACCCCTGAGTGTAGACACAGAGAACTCGACGCGCACCCCTGAACCCCTGAGTGTAGACACAGAGAACTCGACGCGCACCCCTGAACCCCTGAGTGTAGACACAGAGAACTCGACGCGCACCCCTGAACCCCTGAGTGTAGACACAGAGAACTCGACGCGCACCCCTGAACCCCTGAGTGTAGACACAGAGAACTCGACGCGCACCCCTGAACCCCTGAGTGTAGACACAGAGAACTCGACGCGCACCCCTGAACCCCTGAGTGTAGACACAGAGAACTCGACGCGCACCCCTGAACCCCTGAGTGTAGACACAGAGAACTCGACGCGCACCCCTGAACCCCTGAGTGTAGACACAGAGAACTCGACGCGCACCCCTGAACCCCTGAGTGTAGACACAGAGAACTCGACGCGCACCCCTGAACCCCTGAGTGTAGACACAGAGAACTCGACGCGCACCCCTGAACCCCTGAGTGTAGACACAGAGAACTCGACGCGCACCCCTGAACCCCTGAGTGTAGACACAGAGAACTCGACGCGCACCCCTGAACCCCTGAGTGTAGACACAGAGAACTCGACGCGCACCCCTGAACCCCTGAGTGTAGACACAGAGAACTCGACGCGCACCCCTGAACCCCTGAGTGTAGACACAGAGAACTCGACGCGCACCCCTGAACCCCTGAGTGTAGACACAGAGAACTCGACGCGCACCCCTGAACCCCTGAGTGTAGACACAGAGAACTCGACGCGCACCCCTGAACCCCTGAGTGTAGACACAGAGAACTCGACGCGCACCCCTGAACCCCTGAGTGTAGACACAGAGAACTCGACGCGCACCCCTGAACCCCTGAGTGTAGACACAGAGAACTCGACGCGCACCCCTGAACCCCTGAGTGTAGACACAGAGAACTCGACGCGCACCCCTGAACCCCTGAGTGTAGACACAGAGAACTCGACGCGCACCCCTGAACCCCTGAGTGTAGACACAGAGAACTCGACGCGCACCCCTGAACCCCTGAGTGTAGACACAGAGAACTCGACGCGCACCCCTGAACCCCTGAGTGTAGACACAGAGAACTCGACGCGCACCCCTGAACCCCTGAGTGTAGACACAGAGAACTCGACGCGCACCCCTGAACCCCTGAGTGTAGACACAGAGAACTCGACGCGCACCCCTGAACCCCTGAGTGTAGACACAGAGAACTCGACGCGCACCCCTGAACCCCTGAGTGTAGACACAGAGAACTCGACGCGCACCCCTGAACCCCTGAGTGTAGACACAGAGAACTCGACGCGCACCCCTGAACCCCTGAGTGTAGACACAGAGAACTCGACGCGCACCCCTGAACCCCTGAGTGTAGACACAGAGAACTCGACGCGCACCCCTGAACCCCTGAGTGTAGACACAGAGAACTCGACGCGCACCCCTGAACCCCTGAGTGTAGACACAGAGAACTCGACGCGCACCCCTGAACCCCTGAGTGTAGACACAGAGAACTCGACGCGCACCCCTGAACCCCTGAGTGTAGACACAGAGAACTCGACGCGCACCCCTGAACCCCTGAGTGTAGACACAGAGAACTCGACGCGCACCCCTGAACCCCTGAGTGTAGACACAGAGAACTCGACGCGCACCCCTGAACCCCTGAGTGTAGACACAGAGAACTCGACGCGCACCCCTGAACCCCTGAGTGTAGACACAGAGAACTCGACGCGCACCCCTGAACCCCTGAGTGTAGACACAGAGAACTCGACGCGCACCCCTGAACCCCTGAGTGTAGACACAGAGAACTCGACGCGCACCCCTGAACCCCTGAGTGTAGACACAGAGAACTCGACGCGCACCCCTGAACCCCTGAGTGTAGACACAGAGAACTCGACGCGCACCCCTGAACCCCTGAGTGTAGACACAGAGAACTCGACGCGCACCCCTGAACCCCTGAGTGTAGACACAGAGAACTCGACGCGCACCCCTGAACCCCTGAGTGTAGACACAGAGAACTCGACGCGCACCCCTGAACCCCTGAGTGTAGACACAGAGAACTCGACGCGCACCCCTGAACCCCTGAGTGTAGACACAGAGAACTCGACGCGCACCCCTGAACCCCTGAGTGTAGACACAGAGAACTCGACGCGCACCCCTGAACCCCTGAGTGTAGACACAGAGAACTCGACGCGCACCCCTGAACCCCTGAGTGTAGACACAGAGAACTCGACGCGCACCCCTGAACCCCTGAGTGTAGACACAGAGAACTCGACGCGCACCCCTGAACCCCTGAGTGTAGACACAGAGAACTCGACGCGCACCCCTGAACCCCTGAGTGTAGACACAGAGAACTCGACGCGCACCCCTGAACCCCTGAGTGTAGACACAGAGAACTCGACGCGCACCCCTGAACCCCTGAGTGTAGACACAGAGAACTCGACGCGCACCCCTGAACCCCTGAGTGTAGACACAGAGAACTCGACGCGCACCCCTGAACCCCTGAGTGTAGACACAGAGAACTCGACGCGCACCCCTGAACCCCTGAGTGTAGACACAGAGAACTCGACGCGCACCCCTGAACCCCTGAGTGTAGACACAGAGAACTCGACGCGCACCCCTGAACCCCTGAGTGTAGACACAGAGAACTCGACGCGCACCCCTGAACCCCTGAGTGTAGACACAGAGAACTCGACGCGCACCCCTGAACCCCTGAGTGTAGACACAGAGAACTCGACGCGCACCCCTGAACCCCTGAGTTTGCCTGATTTGCCGCAGAATTTTTGCTGCGGAAGTTTTTCCCCCGGTCCTCGTGTCTGCTACAGCTGATGTATCTCTGGAGCCTCAGTGTTTGCTGGAAGGTTGGACTCTGTCTTGGCTGTGAACCATTCCCTGTTCCAGCTGTTTTCCTCATGGTGCGCCAGGAACTCTGTGAAGAGGGGGATCGCTCTCTGAGGAGCAGCTGATGTTACTGGATTGTTGCTCTTGTGTATGTGTGGGATCGATGAGTGCTGAATCGCATGTATCCCTGAACAGTATAATCACAATATAGAAATATTGCACATTTTTCAGAGAGTAGCAAAATAATCTATTTTGAATGCAGATATAAACCGTCATTTAGTGATATGACTTGGTGTGTCAGGTAATACTATTACAGAAGTGAAGCACAGGCCTGCAGTGCAGTGAGCTGACTGAGTCTGTGGCTGATGGAGGTGATACTGTTTAGGGATAGGAATAAGACTCCTATTGCATAGCTGTTTCAACCATTCCAGGTTTTATTACAAGCTTGATCAGCCACAGGTAACAATCTTGAGTCTTATTAAACCCATAGTAAAAGCAGAAATGGATCAAAGTGCTGTGCAATGGGATTCTTATTTCCATGCCTGCTGTTTGCTTTCTGGTTCCAGGTGGAGTTCAAAGGAGCCACCGGCAGCCCTCTAGGTGACGCAATGCCTCCCAAATTCAAAAGGCATCTGAACGACGATGAAGTCACAGGATCTGTGAAGAGCGAGAGGGTGAGTACTGACAGAGGGAGACAGCAAACTCAGTGTAGAGAACTGACAAGTACTGTACTGGGGATCCTATGAGCCAGCACATTCAATACATAGCATTCAGCACTGCACTGGGGATCTGAGAGCCAGCACATTCAATACAAGAGCACTCAGCACTGGGGATCTGAGAGCCAGCACATTCAATACATAGCATTCAGCACTGCACTGGGGATCTGAGAGCCAGCACATTCAATACAGAGCACTCAGCACTGTACTGGGGATCTGAGAGCCAGCGCATTCAATACAGAGCACTCAGCACTGTACTGGGGATCTGAGAGCCAGCGCATTCAGTACAGATCATTCAGCACTTTACTGGGGATCTGAGAGCCAGCGCATTCAATACAGAGCACTCAGCACTGTACTGGGGATCTGAGAGCCAGCACATTCAGTACAGAGCACTCAGCACTGTACTGGGGATCTGAGAGCCAGCACATTCAATACAGAGCACTCAGCACTGTACTGGGGATCTGAGAGCCAGCGCATTCAATACAGAGCACTCAGCACTGTACTGGGGATCTGAGAGCCAGCACATTCAGTACAGAGCACTCAGCACTGTACTGGGGATCTGAGAGCCAGCACATTCAATACAGAGCACTCAGCACTGTACTGGGGATCTGAGAGCCAGCGCATTCAATACAGAGCACTCAGCACTGTACTGGGGATCTGAGAGCCAGCGCATTCAATACAGAGCACTCAGCACTGTACTGGGGATCTGAGAGCCAGCGCATTCAATACAGAGCACTCAGCACTGTACTGGGGATCTGAGAGCCAGCGCATTCAGTACAGATCATTCAGCACTTTACTGGGGATCTGAGAGCCAGCGCATTCAATACAGAGCACTCAGCACTTTACTGGGGATCTGAGAGCCAGCGCATTCAATACAGAGCACTCAGCACTGTACTGGGGATCTGAGAGCCAGCACATTCAGTACAGAGCACTCAGCACTGTACTGGGGATCTGAGAGCCAGCACATTCAGTACAGAGCACTCAGCACTGTACTGGGGATCTGAGAGCCAGCGCATTCAATACAGAGCACTCAGCACTTTACTGGGGATCTGAGAGCCAGCGCATTCAATACAGAGCACTCAGCACTGTACTGGGGATCTGAGAGCCAGCGCATTCAATACAGAGCACTCAGCACTGTACTGGGGATCTGAGAGCCAGCGCATTCAATACAGAGCACTCAGCACTGTACTGGGGATCTGAGAGCCAGCGCATTCAATACAGAGCACTCAGCACTGTACTGGGGATCTGAGAGCCAGCGCATTCAATACAGAGCACTCAGCACTGTACTGGGGATCTGAGAGCCAGCGCATTCAATACAGAGCACTCAGCACTGTACTGGGGATCTGAGAGCCAGCGCATTCAATACAGAGCACTCAGCACTGTACTGGGGATCTGAGAGCCAGCGCATTCAATACAGAGCACTCAGCACTGTACTGGGGATCTGAGAGCCAGCGCATTCAATACAGAGCACTCAGCACTTTACTGGGGATCTGAGAGCCAGCGCATTCAATACAGAGCACTCAGCACTTTACTGGGGATCTGAGAGCCAGCGCATTCAATACAGAGCACTCAGCACTTTACTGGGGATCTGAGAGCCAGCGCATTCAATACAGAGCACTCAGCACTGTACTGGGGATCTGAGAGCCAGAGCACTCAGCACTGTACTGGGGATCTGAGAGCCAGCGCATTCAATACAGAGCACTCAGCACTGTACTGGGGATCTGAGAGCCAGCGCATTCAATACAGAGCACTCAGCACTGTACTGGGGATCTGAGAGCCAGCACATTCAGTACAGAGCACTCAGCACTGCACTGGGGATCTGAGAGCCAGCGCATTCAATACAGAGCACTCAGCACTGTACTGGTGATCTGAGAGCCAGAGCATTCAATACAGAGCACTCAGCACTGTACTGGGGATCTGAGAGCCAGAGCATTCAATACAGAGCACTCAGCACTGTACTGGGGATCTGAGAGCCAGCGCATTCAATACAGAGCACTCAGCACTGTACTGGGGATCTGAGAGCCAGCACATTCAATACAGAGCACTCAGCACTGTACTGGGGCTCTGAGAGCCAGCGCATTCAATACAGAGCACTCAGCACTGTACTGGTGATCTGAGAGCCAGCACATTCAATACAGAGCACTTGCAGCATGGAGGAGGAATTCTCTTCAATCCCAGGGTCAAACAGGAACAGCTCAGTGAGACAATGAACAGTAATCCACAGGGTGGGCATAAAGACTTCAGTAACTCTCTATTCATCTGCTAAAGCAAAGTTCAGACTCAGTTAAAGAAGGGAATTGTAGCATTGATTCCGCTTCTTGATATGCACTTCTTTCCTAAGTGTGTGTTTTTTTATTCTTCAAAAGTAATAGCTTAGAAAATACTTTTTCAAACAAACAAACAAACACACTTCTCTCTCCTCTCTACACAAAAACTGACCCCCTCTTAAAACAGGTGCCTGTAAGAACTTGCCAAGTGGCTTAATGAGACAAAGATAATTAATTAAAATAGAGCCAGGCCATTGCTATAACGACACTTAAAAACAATGAACTAGATAAATAGCAGAATAGATGCAGGGATAGTTACTAATATGTTGTGTATGGAAAACAGATTATATAAAGATCTGATAACCTGGCCAGGCTTTCTGAAATCCAGTTAAGTATAGCAGGCAGCAAACTGCTTCTGCTGCACAAGTGTAGCTAATGCTACAAGTCTAGTGAACTTAGTGCTGTGTTAATAAACCAGGAGCGACTGGTGGCATTTCTGCTGCATTGAGATGTGAGGAGACACCTGGACACGCCCCGTCCCCTCCCGTCCTGTCCAGTCCCGTCCCCTCCTGTCCAGTCCAGTCCCGTCCCCTCTTAAGAATTTCGCTACAAATCAAGATTATAGAAATATGAACCCTATTTATGTTAATGTACTGCAGTGCAGTTTCTATCCCTGCTTCAGTTTGGAATATGCACATATTTATATAAGACGTGTATTTCTATACTTTCTATAGTTCAGTGTGGAGCTCACCTCTGTGACTGTGCTGTTGCAGTTTCTATAGTTCAGTGTGGAGCTCACCTCTGTGACTGTGCTGTTGCAGTTTCTATAGTTCAGTGTGGAGCTCACCTCTGTGACTGTGCTGTTGCAGTTTCTATAGTTCAGTGTGGAGCTCACCTCTGTGACTGTGCTGTTGCAGTTTCTATAGTTCAGTGTGGAGCTCACCTCTGTGACTGTGCTGTTGCAGTTTCTATAGTTCAGTGTGGAGCTCACCTCTGTGACTGTGCTGTTGCAGTTTCTATAGTTCAGTGTGGAGCTCACCTCTGTGACTGTGCTGTTGCAGTTTCTATAGTTCAGTGTGGAGCTCACCTCTGTGACTGTGCTGTTGCAGTTTCTATAGTTCAGTGTGGAGCTCACCTCTGTGACTGTGCTGTTGCAGTTTCTATAGTTCAGTGTGGCGCTCACCTCTGACTGTGCTGTTGCAGTTTCTATAGTTCAGTGTGGAGCTCACCTCTGTGACTGTGCTGTTGCAGTTTCTATAGTTCAGTGTGAAGCTCACCTCTGTGACTGTGCTGTTGCAGTTTCTATAGTTCAGTGTGAAGCTCACCTCTGTGACTGTGCTGTTGCAGTTTCTATAGTTCAGTGTGGCGCTCACCTCTGTGACTGTGCTGTTGCAGTTTCTATAGTTCAGTGTGGAGCTCACCTCTGTGACTGTGCTGTTGCAGTTTCTATAGTTCAGTGTGGAGCTCACCTCTGTGACTGTGCTGTTGCAGTTTCTATAGTTCAGTGTGAAGCTCACCTCTGTGACTGTGCTGTTGCAGTTTCTATAGTTCAGTGTGGCGCTCACCTCTGTGACTGTGCTGTTGCAGTTTCTATAGTTCAGTGTGAAGCTCACCTCTGTGACTGTGCTGTTGCAGTTTCTATAGTGTGAATGTGAAGTTTGCTCTTGTTTAATTAAGTTCAGTGTGGAGCTCACCTCTGTGACTGTGCTGTTATTTTGTACTGCAGAGAACCCTATTGGAGGATGACTCTGATGAAGAAGATGACTTCTTCCTGTGAGTTTAGCCAGCTGGTGATCTGCCTGCTGTTTCATTTTTTTTTTTAGCTGTATTGTTCTGATGATCACTTACTCTAATTTTATCAACTGCAAAAGTCAAGTCTAAGTGTGAATGTATCAAATTACACAAATACAGCGTGTGTTGACATTTTTGTTTTTTATTCAAAGAAAAAATAATTTGACATTTAATGGGTTCAAAGGTCATTACAAGCTGGTTGGGGCCAGCTGCCTGCCTGTCTGTGTGAAAGGCTCCCAGGTCTGTCTGTCTGTCTGTCTGCCTGCCTGTGTAAAAGGCTCCCAGGTCTGTCTGCCTGTGTGAAAGGCTCCCAGGTCGGTCGGTCGTCGGCGGACACATTTCCGTGAAAGGCTAGACAGTCTGTCTGCCTGTCTGCCTGCCTGCCTGCCTGTGTGGGTCCAGACCCAGGTTCTGTCTGCCTGTCTGCCTGCCTGCCTGTGTGGCTCCCAGGTGTCTGTCTGTCTGTCTGTCTGTCTGTCTGCCTGCCTGTGTAAAAGGCTCCCAGGTCTGTCTGACTGTCTGCCTATCTGCCTGTCTGCCTGTGTGAAAGGCTCCCAGGTCTGTCTGTCTGTGTGAAAGGCTCCCAGGTCTGTCTGTCTGTGTGAAAGGCTCCCAGGTCTGTCTGTCTGTGTGAAAGGCTCCCAGGTCTGTCTGCCTGTGTGAAAGGCTCCCAGGTCTCCTCTCTGCGTGTGAATATTGCACAGCTCTGTCTGTCTGTGTGAAAGGCTCCCAGGTCTCCTCTGCGTGTGAATATTGCACAGCTCTGTCTGTCTGTGTGAAAGGCTCCCAGGTCTCCTCTCTGCGTGTGAATATTGCACAGCTCTGTCTGTCTGTGTGAAAGGCTCCCAGGTCTCCTCTACGTGTGAATATTGCACAGCTCTGTCTGTCTGTGTGAAAGGCTCCCAGGTCTCCTCTCTGCGTGTGAATATTGCACAGCTCTGTCTGTCTGTGTGAAAGGCTCCCAGGTCTCCTCTCTGCGTGTGAATATTGCACAGCTCTCTCTGCCTGTGTGAAAGGCTCCCAGGTCTCCTTTGTGCGTGTGAATATTGCACAGCTCTCTCTGCCTGTGTGAAAGGCTCCCAGGTCTCCTCTCTGCGTGTGAATATTGCACAGCTCTGTCTGCCTGTGTGAAAGGCTCCCAGGTCTCCTCTCTGCGTGTGAATATTGCACAGCTCTCTCTGCCTGTGTGAAAGGCTCCCAGGTCTCCTCTCTGCGTGTGAATATTGCACAGCTCTCTCTGCCTGTGTGAAAGGCTCCCGGGTCTCCTCTCTGCGTGTGAATATTGCACAGCTCTGTCTGTCTGTGTGAAAGGCTCCCAGGTCTCTTCTCCGCGTGTGAATATTGCACAGCTCTCTCTGCCTGTGTGAAAGGCTCCCAGGTCTCCTCTCTGCGTGTGGATATTGCACAGCTCTGTCTGTCTGTGTGAAAGGCTCCCAGGTCTCCTCTCTGCGTGTGGATATTGCACAGCTCTGTCTGTCTGTGTGAAAGGCTCCCAGGTCTCCTCTGCGTGTGAATATTGCACAGCTCTGTCTGTCTGTGTGAAAGGCTCCCAGGTCTCACTGCACTATCACGTGTTTTTGAGCCTCATGTTTAGAAGACGTCGGCTGCAAGGAGGGCTGCTTTATTAGTCTCTCTGTTTATGAGACCAAATACCAGCCAGCCGGCCAGATGCATTGTTTACTCAGCGGGAGGGCTGACCTTTGTTGTTCCGCACTGCACCTCATTTCATTAACCTGTCTCTCTCATTCTCTCTCGTTCTCTCTTTTTCACTCTCTTGCTGTTTCTCGTTCTCTTTCTCTCTTGTTCTCGTTCTCTCTCATTCTCTCTCGCTCTTGTGCTCTCTGCACTTTTTCTTGCTCTCTCTCTTGCTCTTTTGTTTTCGTTCTCTCTCTTGTTCTCTCTTGTTCTCGTTCTCTCTCGTTCTCATTCTGTCTTGTTCTCGTTCTCTCTCTTGTTCTCGTTTTCTCTCTCTCGCTGTCTCTCTCTCTGTCTCTCGCTGTCTTGTTCTCGTTCTCTCTCTCTCGCTCTCTCTCGTTTTCTCTCTCTCGCTGTCTTGCTCTCTCTTGTTCTCATTCTCTCTCGCTCTCGTTTTCGCTCTCTCGCTTGCTCTCTCTGTTGCTGTGTCTCGCTGTTGCTCTCTCTCTCTTGCTGTCTCTCTCGCTGTCTTGCTCTCTCTCTTGTTCTCGTTCTCTCTCTCGCTCTCGTTTTCGCTCTCGCTTGCTCTCTCTTGTTTTCGCTCTCTCGCTTGCTCTCTCTGTTGCTGTGTCTCGCTGTTGCTCTCTCTCTCTTGCTGTCTCTCTCTCGCTGTCTCTCTCACTGTCTTGCTCTCTCTTGTTCTCATTCTCTCTCTCTCTCTCTCTCGCTGTCTCTCTCTCTCTAAAAGACAGAGAGTGATCTGTTGCTTTATCTCTTGTTCTTGTTCTATCTCTTGCTCTCGCTGCTCTCTCCTGTCTCTCTCGCTGTCTCTTGAACTATCTCGCTTTCTCTGTTGTTCTCGAGAACTCTCTCTGCTCTCTCGAACGCCTCTTGCTCTCTCGCTTGCTCTCTGTTCTGTGTCTCGCTGTCTCTCACTATCTTGCTTTCTCTCTTGTTCTCGTTCTCTCTCTTGCTCTCTCGCTGTCTCTCTCTCTCTCTCTGTCTCTCTCTCTCTCTCTCTCGCTCTCTCTCTTGTTCTCTCTCTCTCTCTCTCTCTCTCTTGCTCTCTGTTGCTGTGTCTCGCTGTCTCTCACTATCTTGCTTTCTCTCTTGTTCTCGTTCATCTCTCTCTCGCTCTCTCTCTTGCTCTCTGTTGCTGTGTCTCGCTGTCTCTCTCTCTCTCTTGCTCTCTCTCGTTCTCATTCTCTCTCTCTCTCTCTTCTACGAATCGAGAGCTCTCGCTCTCTCTCGCTCTCTCTGTTGCTGTGTCCGCTGTCTCTCTCACGAGAGAGAGATCTCTTCTTGTTCTCGCTCTGCTCTCTCTCTATCGCTGAGACTCGCTCGACAGAGAGTGAGAGAACGACTCGAGAGAGCGCCTTTTCTCTCTCTCTCGCTTGCTCTCTCTCTCTCTCTCGCTGTCTCTCTCACTATCTTGCTCTCTCTCTTGTTCTCTTTCTCTCTCTCTCGAGACGCTGAGAGAGCTGCTCAACTTCAAGCTCTGCTCTGAGCGGAGCATCTCTCTCTCGCTCTCGAGAGACAAACGCTGATGTCAGAGCGACTGGAGAGAGTGCTCTTGATCGGTCTTGAGAGAGAGAACAAAGGGCACTCTCTTGTTTCTCGCAGTCTCGAAGAGACGCAGCTGTCACCGAGCTGTCTAGATCTCGCGGAGTGAAGCTCTCTCTCTTGTTCTCATTCTCTCTCTCTCTCTCTCTTGTCTCTCTCTTGCTGTGTCTCGCTGTCTCTCTCACTGTCTTGCTCTCTCTCTTGTTCTCATTCTCTCTCTCGCTCTCTCGCTTGCTCTCTGTTGCTGTGTCTCGCTGTCTCTCTCTGTCTTGCTCTCTCTCTTGTTCTCGTTCTCTCTCTCTCTCTCTCTTGCTCTCTCTGTGTCTCGCTGTCTCTCTCTATCTACAAAGAGAGAAGCACAACGACTCTCGACTGTCATCTCTTTGTTCTCGCTCTCTCTCTCTCTCTCTCTTGCTCTCTCTGTGTCTCGCTGTCTCTCACTATCTTGCTTTCTCTCTTGTTCTCGTTCTCTCTCTCGTTCTCTCTCTTGCTCTCTGTTGCTGTGTCTCTCTGTCTCTCTCTCTGTCTTGCTCTCTCTCTTGTCTCGTTCTCTCTCTCTCTCTCTCGCTCTCTCTCTCTCTCTCTCTCTGTCTCTCTCTCTCTCCGCCTGAGGATCTCACGAGATCTCTCTTCACGTGTCATTCTCTCCTCTCCGCTGCTCTCATACTTTCTCTCGTGTTCTCGCTGCTCTCGTTGCTCTCAGAGTTCTGCTGAGCTCTCTCACTATCTCTCGACTTGCTCTCTCAGACTTCTCTCTAGCTCTCTATCACCTGTAATCTTGCTCTCTGTGCTTGTCTAATCGACTGTCGTCCATCTCTCTCTCTCTCTTGCTCTCTCTTACTGTGTCTCGCTGTCTCTCTCTCTCTCTTGCTCTCTCTCTTGTCTCTCTCTTGCTCTCTCTCTCTCTCTCTCTCTCTCTCTCTCTCTCTCATTCTCTCTCTCTCTCTGCTTCTCTCCTATCTGTGAACTCGCTCTCTCTCGCTCTCTCGAGACTCAGGTAACAAGGTAGAGTAGAAGAAGACGTCTACGTCTCTCTCGCTGTCTTCTCGACTATCTTGCTTTCTGTCTTGAGAGGAGAGCTCTCTCTATCTCCTCTCTCGAGCTTGCTCGAACGAGTCTCGCGCTCTCTCTTCAGAATCTTGCTCTCTCTCTTGTTCTCATTCTCTCTCTCGCTCTCTCGCTTGCTCTCTGTTGCTGTGTCTCGCTGTCTCTCTCACTGTCTTGCTCTCTCTTGTTCTCTTTCTCTCTCTCTCTCAAGCTTGTCAGAGGATCTGTCGCTGAGAGTCTCGCTCTACTGAGACTCTTGCTTTCTCTCTTCTCTCTCTCTCTCGCTTGCTCTCTGTTGCTGTGTCTCGCTGTCTCTCTCTGTCTTGCTCTCTCTCTTGTTCTCATTCTCTCTCTCTCTCTCTCTCTCGCTTGCTCTCTGTTGCTGTGTCTCGCTGTCTCTCACTATCTTGCTCTCTCTCTTGTTCTCGTTCTCTCTCTCGCTCTCTCGCTTGCTCTCTGTTGCTGTGTCTCGCTGTCTCTCTCACTGTCTTGCTCTCTCTCTTGTTCTCGTTCTCTCTCTCTCTCTCGCTTGCTCTCTGTTGCTGTGTCTCGCTGTCTCTCACTGTCTTGCTCTCTCTCTTGTTCTCGTTCTCTCTCTCGTTCTCTCGCTTGCTCTCTGTTGCTGCTCGCTGTCTTGCTGTGTCTCGCTCTCTCTTTCTCTATCTTGCTCTCTCTCTTGTTCTCGTTCTCTCTCTCTCTCTCGCTTGCTCTCTGTTGCTGTGTCTCGCTGTCTCTCACTATCTTGCTTTCTCTCTTGTTCTCGTTCTCTCTCTCTCTCTCTCGCTTGCTCTCTGTTGCTGTGTCTCGCTGTCTCTCACTGTCTTGCTCTCTCTCTTGTTCTCATTCTCTCTCTCTCTCTCTCTCTCTCTCTCTCTCGCTCTCTCTCTCTCTCTCTCTCTCGCTGTCTCTCACTGTCTTGCTCTCTCTCTTGTTCTCGTTCTCTCTCTCGCTCTCTCGCTTGCTCTCTGTTGCTGTGTCTCGCTGTCTCTCACTATCTTGCTCTCTCTCTTGTTCTCGTTCTCTCTCTCTCTCTCTCGCTTGCTCTCTGTTGCTGTGTCTCGCTGTCTCTCTCTTGCTCTCTCTCTTGTTCTCGTTCTCTCTCTCTCTTGTTCTCGTTCTCTCTCTCTTGCTGTCGCTCTCTGTGTGTTTTCCAGACAGGGAGTCAGATGAGAGATTATTTTGTAACTTGTTATTTTTATTTTGGATTAATGATATTGTAAAACATGTGTCTGCATTAAAAGATCATTACGTATTTAATAAAGTTCACTAGTAGCAGTAGTCTCAAGGAAACAGTGTTTATTTTACAGCATTTCAATGTTTAAAAACAGGTATTTTTAGATATTTCACGTTTACCTGAAAAACAGTAAATGAAAATTGTAGAATATTGTAGACATTCTGTTTTCACTCTCTGCAGTGTGTTTTCAATCTCTTACCAGAAGCAAACTAAACCAGCTGCCAGGTTCCTGAACGCAGTGGAACAGGCAGAGGTTCAGGTTCTGGTTCAGTGGTTCAGGTTCAGTTGTTCAGGTTCAGGTTCAGTGGTTCAGGTTCAGTGGTTCAGGTTCTGGTTCAGTGGTTCAGGTTCAGTGGTTCAGGTTCAATGGTTCAGGTTCAGTGATTCAGGTTCAGTTGTTCAGGTTCAGCAGTTCAGTGGTTCAGGTTCAGTGAGGTAGATCGTTCAGGTTCAGTTCAGTGGTTCAGGTTCAGTGGTTCAGGTTCAGTGGTTCAGGTTCAGTGGTTCAGGTTCAGTGGTTCAGTGTTCTGGTTCAGTGGTTCAGGTTCAGGTTCAGGTTCAGTTCAGGTTCAGGTTCTGGTTCAGTGGTTCAGGTTCAGTGGTTCAGGTTCAGGTTCAGGTTCAGTGGTTCAGGTTCAGTGGTTCAGTTCAGGTTCAGGTTCAGTGGTTCAGGTTCAGTGGTTCAGGTTCTGGTTCAGTGATTCAGGTTCAGTGGTTCAGGTTCAATGGTTCAGGTTCAGTGGTTCAGGTTTCAGTTCAGTTCAGGTTCTGGTTCAGTGTGTTCAGGTTCAGTTGTTCAGGTTCAGTGTCAGGTTCAGGTTCAGGTTCAGTGGTTCAGGTTCAGTGGTTCAGGTTCAGTGGTTCAGGTTCAGTGGTTCAGGTTCTGGTTCAGTGGTTCAGGTTCAGTGGTTCAGTGTTTCAGGTTCAGTGGTTCAGGTTCAGGTTCAGTGGTTCAGGTTCAGTGGTTCAGGTTCAGGTTCAGTTCAGGTTCAGGTTCAGTTGTTCAACCAAGTCCAAGTTCAGTGTCCAAGTCAACAAGTCCAAGACCACAGTCACTAAGGTCAAGTGTTCAAGTCCAAGTTGTTCAAACCCAAGTCACAAGTCAAGTTCAAAAGTCCCAAGTCCCAAATTCAGGTCAAGTACCAAGTCCAGGTTCCAAGTCAAGACCAAGTGGTTAAGTCAACAACAGGACAAGTTCGGTTCAGGGTTACCAAGTCAGTGGTTTCAAGTTCAAGTTTCAGGTTCAGGTTTCAGGTTCAGTTGTTCAGTGTTCAGGTTCAGTGGTTCAGGTTCAGTGGTTCAGTGGTTCAGGTTCAGTGGTTCAGGTTCAGTGGTTCAGGTTCTGGTTCAGTGGTTCAGGTTCAGTTGTTCAGGTTCAGTGGTTCAGGTTCAGTGGTTCAGGTTCAGTGGTTCAGGTTCAGTTGGGTTCAGTGGTTCAGGTTCAGTGGTTCAGGTTCAGTGGTTCAGTGGTTCAGTGGTTCAGTGGTTCAGTGGTTCAGGTTCAGTGGTTCAGTGGTTCAGGTTCAGTTGTTCAGGTTCTGGTTCAGTGATTCAGGTTCAGTTGTTCAGGTTCAGGTTCAGTGTTCAGGTTCAGTGTTTCAGGTTCAGTGGTTCAGGTTCAGTGGTTCAGGTTCAGTGGTTCAGGTTCAGTGGTTCAGGTTCAGTAGTTCAGTGTGTTCAGGTTCAGTGGTTCAGGTTCAGGTTCAGTGGTTCAGGTTCAGTGGTTCAGTGTTGTTCAGGTTCAGGGTTCAGTGGTTCAGTTGTTCAGGTGGTTCAGTGATTCAGGTTCAGTGGTTCAGGTTCAGTGGTTCAGTGGTTCAGGTTCAGTGGTTCAGGTTCAGTGGTTCAGGTTCAGGTTCAGTGGTTCAGGTTCAGTGGTTCAGGTTCAGTGGTTCAGTGGTTCCGGTTCAGTGGTTCAGTTTCAGTGGTTCAGTGGTTCAGCTTCAGTGGTTCAGGTTCAGTGGTTCAGGTTCAGTGGTTCAGGTTCAGGTTCAGTGGTTCAGTGGTTCAGGTTCAGTGGTTCAGGTTCAGTGGTTCAGTGTTCAGGTTCAGTGGTTCAGGTTCAGTGTTCAGGTTCAGTGGTTCAGGTTCAGTGCTTCAGGTTCAGTGGTTCAGGTTCAGTGGTTCAGTGGTTCAGTGGTTCAGGTTCAGGTTCAGGTTCAGTGGTTCAGGGTTCAGTGTTCAGGTTCAGGGTTCAGTGGTTCAGGTTCAGTGGTTCAGTTGTTCTGGTTCAGTGGTTCAGGTTCAGTGGTTCAGGTTCAGTGGTTCAGTGGTTCAGGTTCAGTGGTTCAGTGTTCAGGTTCAGTGGTTCAGGTTCAGTGGTTCAGGTTCAGGTTCAGTGGTTCAGGTTCAGTGGTTCAGGTTCAGTGGTTCAGGTTCAGGTTCAGTGGTTCAGGTTCAGTGGTTCAGGTTCAGTGGTTCAGTTCAGTGGTTCAGGTTCAGTGGTTCAGTGGTTCAGGTTCAGTGGTTCAGGTTCAGTGTTTCAGTGGTTCAGGTTCAGTTGTTCAGGTTCTGGTTCAGTGGTTCAGGTTCAGTGGTTCAGGTTCAGTGGTTCAGGTTCTGGTTCAGTGGTTCAGTTCAGTTGTTCAGGTTCAGTGGTTCAGGTTCAGTGGTTCAGGTTCAGTGGTTCAGGTTCAGTGTTCAGTGGTTCAGGTTCAGTGGTTCAGGTTCAGTTTCAGTGGTTCAGGTTCAGTGGTTCAGGTTCAGTGGTTCAGGTTCAGTGGTTCAGGTTCAGTAGTTCAGGTTCAGTAGTTCAGTGGTTCAGTGTTCAGTGGTTCAGGTTCAGGGTTCAGGTTCAGGTTCAGTGGTTCAGGTTCAGTGGTTCAGGTTCAGTGGTTCAGGTTCAGTGGTTCAGGTTCAGTGGTTCAGGTTCAGTGGTTCAGGTTCAGTGGTTCAGGTTCAGTGGTTCAGGTTCAGTGGTTCAGTGGTTCAGGTTCAGTGGTTCAGGTTCAGTGGTTCAGGTTCTGGTTCAGTGGTTCAGGTTCAGTGGTTCAGGTTCAGGTTCAGTGGTTCAGGTTCAGGGTTCAGTGGTTCAGGTTCAGTGGTTCAGGTTTCAGTGGTTCAGGTTCAGTGGTTCAGGTTCAGTGGTTCAGGTTCAGTGGTTCAGTGGTTCAGGTTCAGTGTTCAGGTTCAGTGGTTCAGGTTCAGGTTCAGTGTTCAGTTTCAGTGGTTCAGGTTCAGTGGTTCAGGTTCAGTGTTTCAGGTGTGGTTCAGGTTCAGTGGTTCAGTTCAGTGTTTCAGTGGTTCAGGTTCAGTGGTTCAGGTTCAGTGGTTCAGGTTCAGTGGTTCAGGTTCTGGTTCAGTGGTTCAGGTTCAGTGGTTCAGGTTCAGTGGTTCAGGTTCTGGTTCAGTGGTTCAGGTTCAGTGGTTCAGGTTCAGTGGTTCAGTGGTTCAGGTTCAGTGGTTCAGGTTCAGTGGTTCAGTGTTCGTGGTTCAGTGGTTCAGGTTCAGTGGTTCAGGTTTCAGGTTCAGTGGTTCAGGTTCAGTGGTTCAGGTTCAGGTTCAGTGGTTCAGGTTCAGTGGTTCAGGTTTAGTGGTTCAGGTTCTGGTTCAGTGAGGTTCAGTGGTTCAGTGTTCAGTGTTCAGTGGTTCAGTGGTTCAGGTTCAGTGGTTCAGGTTTAGTGGTTCAGTGATTCAGGTTCAGTGTTCAGTGTTCAACGGTTCAGTGTTCAGGTTCAGTGGTTCAGGTTCAGTGGTTCTAG
Source organism: Polyodon spathula (assembly GCF_017654505.1). Classification (NCBI taxonomy): domain Eukaryota; kingdom Metazoa; phylum Chordata; class Actinopteri; order Acipenseriformes; family Polyodontidae; genus Polyodon; species Polyodon spathula. The sequence goes on along the minus strand of NC_054547.1, from coordinate 345,744 downwards.
TTCTGGTTCAGTGGTTGAGGTTCAGTGGTTCAGATTCAGTGGTTCAGTGGTTCTGGTTCAGTGGTTCAGGTTCAGTTGTTCAGGTTCTGGTTCAGTGGTTCTGGTTCAGTGGTTCTGGTTCAGTGTGTGGTTCTGGTTCAGTGGTTCTGGTTCAGTGGTTCAGGTTCAGTGGTTCAGGTTCAGGTTCAGTGTTGTGTTTCCTCCCTGATCCTCCTGTGGTTTTATGTGATTTTCAGGAGAGGGCCTTCAGGACCCAAATTTGGACAGAAAAATGAGAAGATTAAGCAGTAAGTCCTCAATTTTTATTAATGTTTTATTGTGACCAGATGTTCCGACAGGACAACTTCTGTGTGTGTGCGTGTGTATAAGTGTGTGTGTGGGGGTGGGTGGAGTGGAGTGGAGCGAGTGTGTGTGTGTCTCAGCGTGTGTCTGAGCAGTGCGTGTGTGTGTGTGTGTGGGTGGTGGAATGGAGTGGAGTGGAGCGAGTGTGTGTGTGTCTCAGCGTGTGTCTGAGCAGTGCGTGTGTGTGTGTGTGTGGATGGGTGGAGTGGAGTGGAGCGAGTGTGTGTGTGTCTCAGCGTGTGTCTGAGCAGTGCGTGTGTGTGTGTGTGTGTGTGTGGATGGGTGGAGTGGAGTGGAGCGAGTGTGTGTGTGTCTCAGCGTGTGTCTGAGCAGTGCGTGTGTGTGTGTGTGTGTGGATGGGTGGAGTGGAGTGGAGCGAGTGTGTGTGTGTCTCAGCGTGTGTCTGAGCAGTGTGTGTGTGTGTGTGTGTGTGGATGGGTGGAGCGTGTGTCTGAGCAGTGCGTGTGTGTGTGTGTCTGGATGGGTGGAGTGGAGTGCACACGACACAGCGTAGTCGAGAAGCAGTGCGTCACGTGTGTGACACAACACACTGGACTGGACACCTGTGTGTGTGTCAGCACAGTTCTGACGCAGTGAGTGCGTGGATGGGTGGGTGTACACAGAGTCGCACAAGCGACTGAGCAGTGAGTCAAGGGACCTACCCACCTCACTCACCTCGCTCACAACACACCGAGTCGCCACACAGACTCGGTTGTGTGTGGATGGGTGGAGTGGAGTGGAGCGAGTGTGTGTGTGTCTCAGCGTGTGTCTGAGCAGTGCATGTGTGTGTGTGTGTGGATGGGTGGAGTGGAGTGAGCAGGAGCTCACACAAAACCAGAGTCGCACTCAAGACTCGTCACGGGACACACACACCACACACCCACCAACCTGTGTCTCCTCGCACAAGCCACACAGTGTCGCACACAGGTGGACGCGCAGGTTGCGTGTGTGTGTGTGTGTGGATGGGTGGAGTGGAGCGGAGTGTGTGTGTGTCTCAGCGTGTGTCTGAGCAGTGTGTGTGTGTGTGTGTGTGGATGGGTGGAGTGGAGTGGAGCGAGTGTGTGTGTGTCTCAGCGTGTGTCTGAGCAGTGCGTGTGTGTGTGTGTGGATGGGTGGAGTGGAGTGGAGCGAGTGTGTGTGTGTCTCAGCGTGTGTCTGAGCAGTGCGTGTGTGGATGGGTGGAGTGGAGTGGAGCGAGTGTGTGTGTGTCTCAGCGTGTGTCTGAGCAGTGCGTGTGTGTGTGTGTGTGGATGGGTGGGTGGAGTGGAGTGGAGCGAGTGTGTGTGTGTCTCAGCGTGTGTCTGAGCAGTGCGTGTGTGTGTGTGTGTGTGGGATGGGTGGAGTGGAGTGGAGCGAGTGTGTGTGTGTCTCAGCGTGTGTCTGAGCAGTGCGTGTGTGTGTGTGTGGATGGGTGGAGTGGAGTGGAGCGAGTGTGTGTGTGTCTCAGCGTGTGTCTGAGCAGTGCGTGTGTGTGTGTGTGGATGGGTGGAGTGGAGTGGAGCGAGTGTGTATGTGTCTCAGCGTGTGTCTGAGCAGTGCGTGTGTGTGTGTGTAGATGGGTGGAGTGGAGTGGAGCGAGTGTGTGTGTGTCTCAGCGTGTGTCTCAGCGTGTGTGTGTGTGTGTGTGTGGTGTGTGTGTGGAGTGGAGTGGAGCGAGTGTGTGTGTGTCTCAGCGTGTGTCTGAGCAGTGCGTGTGTGTGTGTGTGTGATGGGTGGAGTGGAGTGGAGCGAGTGTGTGTGTGTCTCAGCGTGTGTCTGAGCAGTGCGTGTGTGTGTGTGTGTGGATGGGTGGAGTGGAGTGGAGCGAGTGTGTGTGTGTCTCAGCGTGTGTCTGAGCAGTGCGCGTGTGTGTGTGTGTGGATGGGTGGAGTGGAGTGGAGCGAGTGTGTGTGTGTCTCAGCGTGTGTCTGAGCAGTGCGTGTGTGTGTGTGGGAGCGAGTGTGTGTGTGTCTCAGCGTGTGTCTGAGCAGTGCGTGTGTGTGTGTGTGGATGGGTGGAGTGGAGTGGAGCGAGTGTGTATGTGTCTCAGCGTGTGTCTGAGCAGTGCGTGTGTGTGTGTAACTCCACTCACTCCCTCTCTGTATTAGTATTTTCCAGCACAGTTCTAGAATGAGGTTTTTTTTGTATTGGTATTGTGTAATAATTGTGCCTGTGCTTGTTTCTGCCACATGCTTTTAAAATCAGAAGAGACTTTGATGAAACTGCGCTGTGTGTGACGCAGGTGGGAAATGTTCTTTTTTAACAAGTTAAAACTGGCAGGTGAAACAATGAAACCAAACGCTTTGAGTGTGAACAGATTATTGCTGGCATTCCCATCCTCCTGCGGGAGCAGTGAAATTTCAATGGAAACAGGCCAGTGCAGTGCTGTGTGCTTGAGAGGGGCGAGGGCTGGGGTAAACACAGTGCTGTGTGCTTGAGAGGGGCGAGGGCTGGGGTAAACACAGTGCTGTGTGCTTGAGAGGGGGGAGGGCTGGGGTAAACACAGTGCTGTGTGCTTGAGAGGGGCGAGGGCTGGGGTAAACACAGTGCTGTGTGCTTGAGAGGGGCGAGGGCTGGGGTAAACACAGTGCTGTGTGCTTGAGAGGGGGGAGGGCTGGGGTAAACACAGTGCTGTGTGCTTGAGAGGGGCGAGGGCTGGGGTAAACACAGTGCTGTGTGCTTGAGAGGGGGGAGGGCTGGGGTAAACACAGTGCTGTGTGCTTGAGAGGGGCGAGGGCTGGGGTAAACACAGTGCTGTGTGCTTGAGAGGGGCGAGGGCTGGGGTAAACACAGTGCTGTGTGCTTGAGAGGGGGGAGGGCTGGGGTAAACACAGTGCTGTGTGCTTGAGAGGGGGGAGGGCTGGGGTAAACAGAGTGGCTCACTTAACAAGGGCCTTACAGGGACCCTGGGGACTGGGATCTGTCAGTTCAATTATTAGTCAGTTCTCAGGGTGCTGTTCAGGGCTGACAGACAGTTGTGTTCTAGCTGTGCATTGGTCTGATCAGGGCATGAAGTCTATATTAAAACTCACGTGTTGTAAAAGCGTGTGGTTTTAACATCCCTTCCTATCACAGCATAACCAGTGAACTGAGGTCCTTAAACAGTAAAATACTCGGCCCAGCTGTGAGTGAACTAAGGAAGTGAATTATGGAGCATTGAAATACAATATGGATATTTCCAGGGTCAATCTCTCTCCCTCTCAGGGTGCAGACCCAGGTGGACGAGGTGATTGATGTTATGCAAGAGAACATCACCAAAGTGATCGAGAGGGGAGAACGGCTGGACGACCTGCAGGACAAGTCTGGTAAGGACAGCGAGGGGTTAACTCCCAAAATCTCTCTCTTATAAGTTTACCACAGTCATTTTGCAATAGGAGTCTTATTTCCATCCCTGTTTCTTACTCGTTGCTGTGCTTTTACTTGGGGCACTTTGATAAGGGTCTGTCGAGGAGCCAGGCTGTCCTGTGCAGTATCTCTGTCACGGTGCCTGACCTGATCCAGCGATCCGTGTGGAAGTGATGCCAGTGAGAGCGGCGCTGCCAGCTTCTCATCCTCACAGGCACCCGTGCTGTACCTGCCCTGTGAAAGCTGAGGCACTGACAGACAGGCAGGGTTGCAGACACCCAGTCTCCTGTGCACACAGCTCCTCGGTTTGTGGGGCCGTGTGGCTGAGGAGTTGAAGCGATTCCCAGATGGAACCGACATGCTTGGAATTGTGTTTGCCATGCAGCCTGCGTTCTCCATGCGTTTCTCATCCCGAGGCGAGCACTGACCATATGGTCTTGTAATTTGCTTTAAAGATGTTTTTCATCAGTGGAGTGTGGGAGTGTTCAGACACCGTGACATTAGCCAGCAGTGTTGTTTACATCAGAAAAGTGTTCTCCACTCTGCCTGGGCCAGTCCACATCAGAAAATATCTACTGCACAGAACCACCGCAGCTTTGAAAATTGTATTCACAGTTACATTATTTTCCTAATTCCCATTTATTTTGTGTTATTTTGGTGAGGGCTCCAGCTATTGTTTCTGAAGCCAAGGAGTGCTGAGCGAATGGTGAATAGTATCCTGGTTCTTCTCCACTATGAGTAAGGTTTCAGCACACTTGTATAACACACATCACCCAATCCCTCGTACGCTTTATTGATGCACCAATGAAACCAGTTGTTTGCTGGAGTTCTCCCCCAGACGTGTGTGTTGTTTCTGTTTTGATTTCTGTTTTTCTTCCGCTCTCCAGAAAGCCTGTCAGATAACGCCTCAGCCTTCAGCAGCCGAGCCAAGCAGCTTCGCAAGAGGATGTGGTGGAGAGAGTGCAAAGTGAGCAGCACCCACCTTTATCTCTACCTGTCTGTGTGCCTGATCGCTGTGTTCCTCTCTCGTGTGTGGAGTGCCTGATCGCTGTGTTCCTCTCTCGTGTGTGGAGTGCCTGATCGCTGTGTTCCTCTCTCGTGTGTGGAGTGCCTGATCGCTGTGTTCCTCTCTCGTGTGTGGAGTGCCTGATCGCTGTGTTCCTCTCTCGTGTGAGGAGTGCCTGATCGCTGTGTTCCTCTCTCGTGTGCGGAGTGCCTGATCGCTGTGTTCCTCTCTCGTGTGCGGAGTGCCTGATCGCTGTGTTCCTCTCTCGTGTGCGGAGTGCCTGATCGCTGTGTTCCTCTCTCGTGTGCGGAGTGCCTGATTGCTGTGTTCCTCTCTCGTGTGCGGAGTGCCTGATCGCTGTGTTCCTCTCTCGTGTGCGGAGTGCCTGATCGCTGTGTTCCTCTCTCGTGTGCGGAGTGCCTGATCGCTGTGTTCCTCTCTCGTGTGCGGAGTGCCTGATCGCTGTGTTCCTCTCTCGTGTGCGGAGTGCCTGATTGCTGTGTTCCTCTCTCGTGTGTGGAGTGCCTGATCGCTGTGTTCCTCTCTCGTGTGCGGAGTGCCTGATCGCTGTGTTCCTCTCTCGTGTGCGGAGTGCCTGATTGCTGTGTTCCTCTCTCGTGTGTGGAGTGCCTGATCGCTGTGTTCCTCTCTCGTGTGTGGAGTGCCTGATCGCTGTGTTCCTCTCTCGTGTGTGGAGTGCCTGATCGCTGTGTTCCTCTCTCGTGTGTGGAGTGCCTGATCGCTGTGTTCCTCTCTCGTGTGCGGAGTGCCTGATCACTGTGTTCCTCTCTCGTGTGCGGAGTGCCTGATCGCTGTGTTCCTCTCTCGTGTGCGGAGTGCCTGATTGCTGTGTTCCTCTCTCGTGTGTGGAGTGCCTGATCGCTGTGATCCTCTCTTGTAGATGAAGGCAATCGTAGCGCTGGTGGTGGTGGCCATCCTGCTCATCATTGTGGGTGAGTGACAGGGAGCTGTTCTGACAGAAACACAGCCCGTCCCTGACAGACAGACAGACAGATGCACCGCCCGTCCCTGACAGACACACAGACACACAACTACATACACACTCCTGAATCCCTGAATACTTCCAGCGTGTCAGGATATTCTTGCTGTTTTCACACATACACTAGCCACCGCTCAGGTATAATAAAGTCCAGCAAGTGAAATTAACAAGATAGACAAACATGTAAAGTTTTACCATCTGATTTACACAGGAAAAACATTGAAAACATTGAATTAGTGAAGGGCCCTTATAATGCATATACATAAGCACGTAGGCACACAGGTATATGTTCATGTTTGTTGAAAAGCCAGTCTTGCATTAGTGACCGTGGTTCTGTGTGTTTGTGTCTCTCCTTTAGTTCCTCTGATCCTGCGGTACCGTTAGTGCCAGGCTAGGAGGAGCCAGCAGGGGGCGCTGTGGCGGAGGACTCGGTGGCTTCTCCTCTCCCCTCTCCCCTCTCCCCTGTATATTCATCTCCAGTTCAAAGCCAGGAACAGACGCTGCTGGGAATTAAACAAGAGATTTGCACCAATCAGGCAGGGAGAGCCAAGGACCTCAGCACCGCCCATTTCCCAGTGACTTAGCAATGGAATAATCACTCAGCATCCACCAATCGGAGCCCTCCTTCCCAGCCCTCTACCAATCAGCCTGCAGCCTCTCCACCTGCCACCTCTGCAGGGGGGGTCACTGTGGAGCTGGCACTGAAGACGCTGTGGGGTGCAAGAATACTGCTGGGGTTCAATATGGATAACAAGGTCTAGTGACACACTCCCTATCTGTGTGTAAAAAGCAAATCATCTGGAGCTGAAGGAGTGTGCCACCGCTTGGCATTGTTTTTTTTTTATGTTTATAATTTTGTGGTTATGTGATATCTTACACTGTCCATCCAGTTGTTTTGTTTTGGAGGAGACAATTCAGGCAAAATATAAAAATAATAATAAATCTTGAATCTGTGTCTGTGTCTGTACCAGGGCGGAGTTTAAAAACCAAAGCAAACAAGACCGTACTGTAAGAGTGAAGCCCATCTCTACCAGACCGTACTGTAAGAGTGAAGCCTATCCCTACCAGACCGCACTGTAAGAGTGAAACCTATCCCTACCAGACCGTACTGTAAGAGTGAACCCTATCTCTACCAGACCGTACTGTAAGAGTGAAGCCCATCTATACCAGACCGTACTGTAAGAGTGAAGCCCATCTCTACCAGACCGTACTGTAAGAGTGAACCCTATTTCTACCAGACCGTACTGTAAGAGTGAACCCTATTTCTACCAGACCGTACTGTAAGAGTGAACCCTATCTCTACCAGACCGTACTGTAAGAGTGAAGCCTATCCCTACCAGACCGCACTGTAAGAGTGAAACCTATCCCTACCAGACCGTACTGTAAGAGTGAACCCTATCTCTACCAGACCGTACTGTAAGAGTGAACCCTATTTCTACCAGACCGTACTGTAAGAGTGAACCCTATTTCTACCAGACCGTACTGTAAGAGTGAACCCTATCTCTACCAGACCGTACTGTAAGAGTGAAGCCTATCCCTACCAGACCGTACTGTAAGAGTGAAACCTATCCCTACCAGACCGTACTGTAAGAGTGAAACCTATCCCTACCAGACCGTACTGTAAGAGTGAAGCCTATCTCTACCAGACCGTACTGTAAGAGTGAAGCCTATCCCTACCAGACCGCACTGTAAGAGTGAAACCTATCCCTACCAGACCGTACTGTAAGAGTGAACCCTATCTCTACCAGACCGTACTGTAAGAGTGAAGCCTATCCCTACCAGACCGTACTGTAAGAGTGAAGCCCATCTCTACCAGACCGTACTGTAAGAGTGAAGCCTATCCCTACCAGACTGTACTGTAAGAGTGAAGCCCATCTCTATCAGACCGTACTGTAAGAGTGAAGCCTATCCCTACCAGACCGCACTGTAAGAGTGAACCCTATCTCTACCAGACCGTACTGTAAGAGTGAAGCCCATCTCTACCAGACCGTACTGTAAGAGTGAAGCCCATCTCTACCAGACCGTACTGTAAGAGTGAAGCCCATCTCTACCAGACCGTACTGTAAGAGTGAAGCCTGTCTCTACCAGACCGTACTGTAAGAGTGAAGCCTGTCCCTACCAGACCGTACTGTAAGAGTGAAGCCTGTCCCTACCAGACCGTACTGTAAGAGTGACGCCTATCTCTACCAGAACGTACTGTAAAAGTGAAGCCCATCCTCTTGTTGTTCTTCCCCAGAGCAGTCCCACAACGTGTCACTTTCACTGTCTTTACTACACTAATGTTGTGTTTTATACTATGCCCCCCCCCCACCACCACAGTGAAATTCGAATCTTGAATCTCAAGGCAGATGAAGCCCAGCACTCTGAATGAAGGCTAACACTGGAGCCCCCCAGTCTGCTGAATCTCACATAGTGATTTCCATTATATAAAGTATGTGTGTATGCTGAATCTCACATAGTGATTTCCATTATATAAAGTATGTGTGTATGCTGAATCTCGCATAGTGATTTCCATTATATAAAGTATGTGTGTATGCTGAATCTCACATAGTGATTTCCATTATATAAAGTATGTGTGTATGCTGAATCTCACATAGTGATTTCCATTATATAAAGTATGTGTGTGTGCTGAATCTCACATAGTGATTTCCATTATATAAAGTATGTGTGTGTGCTGAATCTCACATAGTGATTTCCATTATATAAAGTATGTGTGTGTGCTGAATCTCACATAGTGATTTCCATTATATAAAGTATGTGTGTGTGCTGAATCTCACATAGTGATTTCCATTATATAAAGTATGTGTGTGTGCTGAATCTCACATAGTGATTTCCATTATATAAAGTATGTGTGTGTGCTGAATCTCACATAGTGATTTCCATTATATAAAGTATGTGTGTATGCTGAATCTCACATAGTGATTTCCATTATATAAAGTATGTGTGTATGCTGAATCTGGCATAGTGATTTCCATTATATAAAGTATGTGTGTATGCTGAATCTGGCATAGTGATTTCCATTATATAAAGTATGTGTGTGTGCTGAATCTCGCATAGTGATTTCCATTATATAAAGTATGTGTGTATGCTGAATCTCGCATAGTGATTTCCATTATATAAAGTATGTGTGTGTGCTGAATCTCACATAGTGATTTCCATTATATAAAGTATGTGTGTGTGCTGAATCTCACATAGTGATTTCCATTATATAAAGTATGTGTGTGTGCTGAATCTCACATAGTGATTTCCATTATATAAAGTATGTGTGTGTGCTGAATCTCGCATAGTGATTTCCATTATATAAAGTATGTGTGTGTGCTGAATCTCGCATAGTGATTTCCATTATATAAAGTATGTGTGTGTGCTGAATCTCGCATAGTGATTTCCATTATATAAAGTATGTGTGTATGCTGAATCTCACATAGTGATTTCCATTATATAAAGTATGCGTGTATGCTGAATCTGGCATAGTGATTTCCATTATATAAAGTATGTGTGTGTGCTGTTAAAAGTATTCAGTTATCACTCGGTAATGGGAAAGGGTTTCATCTGGTTTTTTGGTTGTTTTTTTTAAATAAAGTCATTTCAATCTGACCCATTATCCCCTCTCTGATTTGTTTTCTTGTTGAGCTGCTTCGACAGTCAGTTCGTGAGAGAGGTGGGTCTGGGGTCTGAGAGGCGACATTGCCAGGGCTTGTTCTCATCACAGGGATGGAGAACGCACGCTAACAGGGTTATAAAGCAGCTGTGAAAGTTACATTGTGAAATGTGCATGCCGATGACACTGAAGCACCCTTTAACCTCCAGGTGGAATACCTTTCCACTGGCAGTGTTCAAATCAGACCAAAACCATGTTTTACAACCAGCAGTAAATATTAAACTAACCCGGATCATTTGAATCTGTTTTGTGCATGAGGCTGGAAGCCGCTGTCTTTATAATGCTGCCAGCTACGGTCTGCCAGCTGGCTGAAGGAAATTTTCTGTTTTTATTACTGAAGGATCATCCCGGGATTGAGTCTGTTCTCACAGTTCCGTTTTCGATGGGATCGGTCCTGCAGCGCAGTTCAGCCTCATTGCATCAGTCCTGCAGCGCAGTTCAGCCTCATTGCATCAGTCCTGCAGCGCAGTTCAGCCTCACTGCATCAGTCCTGCAGCGCAGTTCAGCCTCATTGCATCAGTCCTGCAGCGCAGTTCAGCCTCACTGCATCAGTCCTGCAGCGCAGTTCAGCATCACTGCATCAGTCCTGCAGCGCAGTTCAGCATCACTGCATCAGTCCTGCAGCGCAGTTCAGCATCACTGCATCAGTCCTGCAGCGCAGTTCAGCATCACTGCATCAGTCCTGCAGTGCAGTTCAGCCTCATTGCATTGGTCCTGCAGCGCAGTTCAGCATCACTGCATCAGTCCTGCAGTGCAGTTCAGCATCACTGCATCAGTCCTGCAGTGCAGTTCAGCCTCATTGCATCAGTCCTGCAGCGCAGTTCAGCATCACTGCATCAGTCCTGCAGCGCAGTTCAGCATCACTGCATCAGTCCTGCAGTGCAGTTCAGCCTCATTGCATTGGTCCTGCAGCGCAGTTCAGCCTCATTGCATCGGTCCTGGGTGAGCAGTCCTGCAGTGCAGAAGTTCAGTTTCATGAAGCACCCTGGGATACTCTGCATGCAGTTTTGTAACAAAAAGCACAGTGCAGTGGAGTATATCCCTCCTGTTGTGAATGGGGTGCAGCTCTACTCACACCTGTAGTCATAGTGTTCATGGCAATGCAAACCTGTATCTCTGTCCCTGGGATCTATGTGCCCTTCTGTATCCTTTTTCCCTCCAGGGATGTTTCCCATCCCGCTCCGAGGGCAGTCGGGGTGTTTCCTCGCCCAGCTCAGAGGGCAGTCGGGGTGTTTCCTCGTCCCGCTCCGAGGGCAGTTGGAGTGTTTCCTCGTCCAGCTCAGAGGGCAGTCGGGGTTTCAGTGCACTGAAACCCAAAACACCAGTTTCAGTTACTGTGAGAGGCTCTGAAACTGCTCTGACCTGCAGTGGGTCTTGAGAGACTGGCCATCACCCAGAACTCACTACCCTCTCTCCCTACCTCAACGCTTCCTCACCCCCCCCCCCCCCCCCCCCCCCCCCTGCAGGAATGTGCAGGCCAGCAGTAAGCAGACCTGGCGCTATTAATATTGAGACCGAAGGACGCCGAGCCCTAGAATTTATCCAATGAAAATCAGGCTGCGGATACAGAATACAGCCTGTCACTGCAGCACAGATCTAAAGACGTGGCTTTTCCTTATGAAATCAGAGCAGAGAGTCTGGGTGCCCTTGCACTGAATCAGTGCACCCTGGCGCTGTGACTGCACTGCAGACAGACAGACACAAGGAGGCATTTAGGCTGCACTTCTGTCAATAGAATCACACACACACACACACACACACACATACAAACAGACAGACACACACGCAGACAGACACAGATACACACAGACAGACAGACAGACACACACAAACTGCTGTCACCCTGCAAACTGGGGGCTGCAGCTATTTCTTGCTGCTCTGGATGATTCATGATATCAGTGGGCAGGAGTTTCCAGTCCTTTCTTCCACAGGTGGGTTGTAAACAAGCCCTTCTCGGTGGTGGTGCCTGTGTCTTTAAGAATTCCCAAACACAAATCTGAAATGCTGCTGCCAAACCATCACTTGTGCAAACCTGAAGAAACAGCCCGCCCCCAAACCCAAGGGGCGGGGGTTTGGGTTGGGGCGGGGGCCAATTCTGTATAAATATACCCAGTCCAGCCTCTAACACTGACAGACAGAGGTGCAGAGCAGAGCAGGAGACACACACCCCAGCAGCTACAGAAGACAGAAGGTCAGTCTATAGACAGAGGAAGGGACACAAAGCACAGCCCAGGGATCAAGCCGAGAGACTGAGCGAGAGTGAGGGAGCAGGGTTTGTTTTACCAGCTTGTGTTTCCTCTCTAGTTTGGAGAGAGATAGAGACAGAGAGACACAGAGACACAAGTAGGGTTCACCTCACCAGGAGTCATGTTGTGGAAGCTGCTCCTGGCTGCCTGTGTGTCCACTGTCCTGCGGGGGGCGCTGTGCAGCACTGCCTCTCTGCGCAGAGCTAATGACGGGGGCGGCCGCTGTCTCTACACCTTCACCGTGCCGAGCCCTGCAGAGCACAGCTGCCCCGAACCGGCCGCGGTGCAGGAGCTCCGCAGACAGGGGGCGCTGCAGCGCACAGAGATGGAGGCCCTGCAGACACGGCTGGGCTTGCTGGAGGTGCTGGTAAGTCGGCTGGCAGGGCCGGGAGGGGCCGGGGGGCAGGGTGGCGGTCTGGAAGCAGCATACAGCGCCACCATGAGGGAGAAGACTGAACTGCAGCGGGAGAGGGACAGGCTGGAAGCTGAGAGGCAGGAGCTGCAGAACAGAGTGGACAGGCTGAGGCAGGAGAACAGCAGACTGAGGCTGGGGCAGTGCGCCCCCATTGAGACTCCCCTCCAAGACCCTGACCAGAGACCCCCCGACGGTGAGTACTAAACACACACCCCCCTCTCAACACACACACACACACACACACACAGTCACACTGCGCTGGTGTTTGTTTACTGCTGAAATCTGCCCAGCAGCACACCTACTTTCCATGCACTAATTAAAGCTGTAAAAGAGGCAAACATTTATTATTATTATTGTTATTATTATTATTATTATTATTATTATTATTATTTTTATTATTATTATTATTATTATTATTATTATTATTATTATTATTATTATTATTATTATTATTATTGTTATTATTATTATTATTGTTATTATTATTATTATTATTATTATTATTATTATTATTGTTATTGTTGTTATTATATTATTATTATTATTATTATTATTATTATTATTGTTATTTATTATTATTATTTATTGGTTATTTATTATTTTTTATTTTTTTTGTTATTATTATTATTATTATTATTATTATTATTATTATTGTTATTATTATTATTATTGTTATTAGTTATTATTATTATTATTATTATTATTATTATTATTATTATTATTATTATTATTATTATTATTATTATTATTATTATTATTATTATTATTATTATTATTATTGTTATTGTTATTATTATTATTGTTTATTATTATTATTATTATTATTATTATTATTATTATTATTATTATTATTATTATTATTATTATTATTATTATTATTATTATTATTATTATTGTTTATTTAATCTTAATATAATAACAATAATAATAATATAATAATATAACAATAACTATAATAATTATTATTAATAATGTAATAACAATAATTAACAATAATAATAATTTATTATAATAATAATAACAAATAACATAATGATCTAACAATAATATAATACTTATTATTTTATTGTATTATTATTATTATTATTATTATTATTATTTATTATTATTATTATTATTATTATTATTTTATTATTATTATTATTATTATTATTATTATTATTATTGTTATTATTGTTTATTGTTCTTATTGTTGTTATTATTATTATTATTATTATTATTATTATTACAGGTGTCTTGAATTATAATAATTATCTTATTTGAGTATGGCTTGTTATTATTATTATTATTATTATTATTATTATTATTGTTGTTGTTGTTATTGTTGTTATTATTATTGTTATTCAATAACAATAACAATAATAATAATAATATACCCAAAACAGGGTTTGTCATTATGTTAATTGATATTAATATGATTGTTGGTGGTGGTGTTATTACAGTTATTATTAATATTTGTACAGGTGTTCTATGAATTATAATAATTATTCTTATTATTAGTATAGGCATTATTATTATTATTATTATTATTATTATTATTATTATTACCTCCTCCTCTCTGCACTCTATCTCTCCTCTCTCAATTACATGCACTGACTCTCCTCTCCTCTCCTCCTCCAGTTGCATTCACTCTGACTCTCCTCTCCTCTCCTCTCCTCCAGTTGCATTCACTCTGACTCTCCTCTCCTCTCCTCCAGTTGCATTCACTCTGACTCTCCTCTCCTCTCCTCCCTCCAGTTGCATTCACTCTGACTCTCCTCTCCTCTCCTCTCCTCCAGTTGCATTCACTCTGACTCTCCTCTCCTCTCCTCCAGTTGCATTCACTCTGACTCTCCTCTCCTCTCCCAGTTCCAGTTGCACTTCACTCTGACTCTCCTCTCCTCTCCTCCAGTTGCATTCACTCTGACTCTCCTCTCCTCTCCTCTCCTCCAGTTGCATTCACTCTGACTCTCCTCTCCTCTCCTCCTCCAGTTGCATTCACTCTGACTCTCCTCTCCTCTCCCAGTTGCATTCACTCTGACTCTCCTCTCCTCTCCTCCTCCAGTTGCATTCACTCTGACTCTCCTCTCCTCTCCTCCAGTTGCATTCACTCTGACTCTCCTCTCCTCCTCCAGTTGCATTCACTCTGACTCTCCTCTCCTCCAGTTGCATTCACTCTGACTCTCCTCTCCTCTCCCAGTTGCATTCACTCTGACTCTCCTCTCCTCTCCTCCTCCAGTTGCATTCACTCTGACTCTCCTCTCCTCTCCTCCTCCAGTTGCATTCACTCTGACTCTCCTCTCCTCCAGTTGCATTCACTCTGACTCTCCTCTCCTCCAGTTGCATTCACTCTGACTCTCCTCTCCTCCCTCCAGTTGCATTCACTCTGACTCTCCTCTCCTCTCCTCCTCCAGTTGCATTCACTCTGACTCTCCTCTCCTCTCCTCCAGTTGCATTCACTCTGACTCTCCTCTCCTCTCCTCCTCCAGTTGCATTCACTCTGACTCTCCTCTCCTCCTCCAGTTGCATTCACTCTGACTCTCCTCTCCTCCAGTTGCATTCACTCTGACTCTCCTCTCCTCCAGTTGCATTCACTCTGACTCTCCTCTCCTCTCCCAGTTACATGCACTGACTCTCCTCTCCTCTCCTCTTCCAGTTGCATTCACTCTGACTCTCCTCTCCTCTCCTCCAGTTGCATTCACTCTGACTCTCCTCTCCTCTCCTCCTCCAGTTGCATTCACTCTGACTCTCCTCTCCTCTCCTCCTCCAGTTGCATTCACTCTGACTCTCCTCTCCTCTCCCAGTTACATGCACTGACTCTCCTCTCCTCTCCTCTTCCAGTTGCCTGCACTCTGACTCTTCTCTCCTCCTCCAGTTGCCTGCACTGACTCTCCTCTTCTCCTCCATTTGCATTCACTCTGACTCTCCTCTCCTGCTCTTCTCTTCCCTCTGTCTCTGATCGTTAAACAGTTTTAGATTACAGTCCTGGAATGATCAATGCCCAACACTAGGTGGCACTGTTTCCAGCGCACACACAGAGTCTGGTTTCTAATGCTTCGGTTTTGTCCTTTTTTGCACGGAATTAACAAAAACACAACATCTCTAAAAGATTCAACAATGTCACCTCCACCCCTCTGTCTCTCTTACCCTTCCACCGCTCCGTCTCACTCTCACCCCCTCTCTGTCTCAATCTCACCCCTCTGTCTCACTCTCACCCCCTCTCTGTCTCTCTCACCCCCTCTCTGTCTCACTCTCACCCCCTGTCTGTCTCACTCTCACCCCCTCTCTGTCTCACTCTCACCCCTCTCTGTCTCACTCTCACCCCTCTGTCTCAATCTCACCCCCTATATGTCTCACTCTATCCCCCTCCCTGTCTCACTCTATCCGCCTCCCTGTCTCACTCTCACCCCTCTGTCTCACTCTCACCCATTGTCTGTCTCCCTCTCTCTGTCTCACTCTCTGTCTCACTCTGTCTCACTCTCACCCCCTGTCTTTCTCCCTCTCTCTGTCTCACTCTCTCCCCCTCTCTGTCTCACTCTCACCCCCTGTCTGTCTCACTCTCTCTGTCTCTCTCTGTCTCACTCCCTCAGGATCCAGTCTAGATTACAGCAGCCCCAGGTTCCAGGAGTTCAAATCGTTGTCCAGGCTCACTGCCTTCTCACGAGTGCCGCTGGTCGGAGTGCACTCACGTGCACAGGTACCGACCCCCCCCCCCCCCCCCCGGGTTCCACGTCTCCATGTTCTGACTGGGGTGCCTCCCCCGGGGGGAGTGGGGGCCCTTACCCAGCACAGGTACAGACCCCCCCCCCCCCCCGGGGGGGGGGGCCTCACTGTCGTGTCCTCCCTGTGGCTGTTACAGACCCCCCCCAGGGGGGGGAGTGACAGCACAGGTCCATGGACCCCCCCCTGGGGGGAGTGCCCAGTTCCACAGGGAGTACAGCAGGTACCCCCCCCCCCCGGGGGGTGACACTGTTGCGTCCACTGTTACAGGGGGGGGACCCCCTGTCTGTGACAGCACAGGGGGGGAGCCCTCACTGTCGTGTCCATGCACTTTGGGGGGGGGGGAGGGCCCCCACTGTCGTGGACGTTACAGGTACAGACACCCCCCCCCCCCCCCCCCCCCCCCGCCATGACTGCACAGGTGTCACCCCCCCTTGGGAGGACAGGAGGTACAGACACCCTGGTGTGCAGCGGTACAGACCACCCCCCCCCCCCCCCGGCGTTCCACAGATAACAGACCCCCCCCCCCCCCCCGGGTGATAGCCAGCTACACTATCCCCCCGTCTGATGTCTGGGGGACCACACCCCCCCACCTCACGGGGGTGACTAACAAGGTACAGACGGTACAAGACCCCCCCCCCCCCGGCGTCCATGTCTGTGGGGGGGGGCCTCACACAGGTACAGACCACCCCCCCCCCCCCCCCGTACTCAACTGTGTGTCATGTTCACCCCAGGTGGGGGACAGGGGTCAGACTGTCGTGTCCATGTCTGGTTGGTGGGGGGAGTGGCCCATGTCTGGGGGGTCTCAGACCCCCCCCCCACTGTTTGTCAGTTGGAGGGGCGGGGGAAGGGGGTCTCACTGTCGTATCCATGTCTGGGGGGGCATGGGGACCTCCCACTGTTCGTGTCCATGTCTGACAGGGGGAGGGCGCCTCATTGGAGTATCATGTCTGGGGGGGGTGGGGGCCCCCACTGGTCGTGCCATGTACAGGCTGTGGGGGGGGGGAGGGGGAGGTCTCATCACAGGTGTCATGTCTGTCCCACACCCACCCACAGAGTGAATGATAAACTGGTTGTTGATAGAGTCCAGGCTAGATGTACACAAAACATTGAGGCAGCTGCATAGATACTGATCCCTCTCCCCTAGGCTGTGGTGAGCTGGTGTGGATAGGAGAGCCTGAGAGTCACCGGAAGGCAGACAGCATCGCTGGGAAGTACGGTGTGTGGATGCAGGACCCCGAGCCAGTGCCACCCTATGGACCCGAGATGACATGGCGCCTGGACGCGGTGGGCAGCGCGGTGCGGCAGCTCTTTGGCTACGAGGACTTCAAGCAGCTCTCCCGCGGCTTCCCCAGCAAGGTGCTCCTGCTGCCTGAGTCCGTGGAGAGCACCGGGGCTGTGGTGTACCGGGGCTCACTCTACTACCAGCGCCGTAAATCCCGCACCCTCCTCCGCTACGACCTGCGCACGGAGAGCATGGCCACCCGCAGGGAGCTGCCCCACGCCGGCTTCCACGGGCAGTACCCCTACTCCTGGGGCGGCTACACCGACATCGACCTGGCCGTGGATGAGACGGGGCTCTGGGCCATTTACAGCACCAGCAAGGCCAAGGGTGCCATCGTGCTGTCCCGGCTGGATCCGGACAGCCTGGAGGTGCTGCACAGCTGGGAGACCAGCGTGCGCAAGCAGTCCGTCGCCAACGCCTTCGTCATCTGCGGCACACTCTACACTGTGGCCAGCTACACCACGCCCAACACCACGGTGAACTACAGCTACAGCACAGAGAGCGGGCACGGCCGGGTGCTCAGCATCCCCTTCCAGAACCGCTACCGTTACAACAGCATGATCGACTACAACCCGGCCCGCAGGCAGCTCTTCTCCTGGGACAACTACCACATGGTGACCTACGATGTGCGGCTCGGCACGGTGTGAGGGACCTGCCCTGTACCCCGACCCCCTGCACACCAACCCCACTCCCTCACACCCCAACCCCCTGCACCCCGACCCTGACCCCTATCCCTCACACCCCCCCCCCCCCCCCCCCCCCCCCCCCCCCCCCCCCCCCCCCCCCCCCCCCCCCCCCTGGTGGGCTGTGAGTGACACGCGGCTGGGTGGTGAGGTAGTGGGGCCAACCCCGACCCCACACATCAACCCCGACCCCACTGCACCCCCGTGGGGATGGGGCTCGGGCTGGGGTGACGGGAGTGTCCTCCCTGGGGGGACGTGGGGTTGGGGTTCAGGGTGAGGTAGTGTGTGGGGTTGGGGGCTGGGGGGAGGGTAGTGTGGGGCTGGGGGGACACGTGGGGCTTGGGTGAGGGAGCGTGGGGCTGCGGGGACGTCGGGCCTGGGACTGGGGTGAGGGAGTGTGGGCCTGGGGGACGTGGGTCCCTGGGCTGGGGGTGAGGTAGTACCAGTTGGGGCTGGGGGAGGGAGTGTGGGCCTGGGGGGACGTGGGGTGGGGCTGGGGTGAGGGTTACCAGTGTGGGGTTGGGGCTGGGGTGAGGTAGGTGTTGGGGCTGGGGGGACGTGCTGGTTGTTGGCTGGGGACGTCAGGGGGACCCCCACCTCAATCTCGGGCCGGGACTTGGGGTGAGGGAGTGTGTGGGCCTGGGGGAGGGACGTGGTTGTGGCACCCGCTGAGGCACTGAGGAACTGGGGTGGGGACCAGGATGGCGTTGCTGGGGCTGGGGCACGTGGGGTGGGGGCACTCATGGGGGACCCCAACCATGACACCCAGCTGGGGCGTGGGGTGGACCCAGTGGTTGGGACTGGGGTGAGGTAGTGTGGGGACCTTGGGCAACAACGTGGGGCTGGGGTGAGGGAGCGTGGGGCTGGGGGCGTACCCAGAGACGTGACCATGAGGAGAGTGTGGGGCTGGTGGACGTGTGGTTGTTAAACCACGTAACCAGTAGTGTGGGACCCCACCTACTGGGGTTGGGACTGGGGACCCCCAGTGTAGGGCTGGGGGACGTGTGTGTTGGGGCTGGAGGGTGGCGTGAGGGAGCTCCCTCGGGGGACAGGGCGCTGGGAGACTCCTGGCATCCCGAGGGCCGCGTGGGGGCTGGGGGGACGTGGGGTTGAACCCAGTGGGGCTCGGGTGAGGGAGCGTTACGACCATGGGGATGAACCCCACGTGGGGCTGAGCACCCCACCCACTTGTGGGGCTGGCACTGGACCCGTGAGGGGCTGAGGTCGCACCCCGGAGCCTGGGACCTGGGGACATGAGGGGACTGCTTCACACCCCCAACTGGACCCACTGTTGAGGCTGGGGTTGGTAGTCCGGCTGGGGTACGAGGGAGTGTGGGGCTGGAGGACGCACCCCGACGGGCTCCATTGACACCAGAGTTGGGGAGTGGGGCTCCCCCTCCCTCACACCCCGACCCCCTGCACCCTGACCCGCCTCCACCCTGTTCCTGTACCCCAGTGTGTATTAAAACGGTTCTCCCCCCCCCCCCCCCCCCGCACCCCCCCCCCCCCCCCCCCCCCCCCCCCCCCCCCCCCCCCCTCCCCCCCCCTACACCACCCCCCCCCCCCCCGCCCCCCACCCCCCCCCCCCCCCCCCCCCCCCCCCCCCCACCCCCCCCCCCCCCCCCCCCCCCCCCCCCCCCCCCCCCGCACCCCCCCCCCCCCCCCACCCCCCACCCCCCCCCCACCCCCCCCCCCGACCCCCCCCCACCCCCCCCCCCCCACCTGACCCCTTACAGCCCGACCAGAGACCTCCATTTTCACATCCACCACGGGGGTGATCATTGGGGGGAGACGGGGCCGAACCAGCCCACCCCACCACCCCCGCCCCCCACCCACCCCCCAACCCACACCCCCTACACTGCACGCACAGCATGCAATTTTGCATGCCCGGGAAAGGACCAAGAACCAGGAGCACGGCGGGGCCACCCGTTCTACCTTTCCAGTCACACGCCACCCGGTGTGGACCAGACACCACATCCTCGCAACCACGAACAACCAGCGACCTTCACCCGACCACCACGCACGCACACCCACGACCAACTCCTAACAGTACCACCATCCTGGTATCGTTATTTACGGCCTTATAAGCCCACCCAGGCCATCATATGCAGACCCTATTCTACCACCACCGGACTGTTAGGGATCAAGGGTAAAGTATAAAAGAGGAATTTTGACTACATGATAATTCATGTACATTGAGGACACACTTAGTTAAGACTGCCCCCGCCCCACCCCCCCCCCCCCCCCCCCCATTTGTATTGTTCTATAATTTGTGTTGTTGTTTTGTTGTGTGTGCTGGTTCTCGATGATCTGCCAGCGGCAGAGTGCGTTGATGTTACGCTACTCTAAGCTGTGGCGTGGAGAAGGGCGGAGGGTTATATCAATGTATTTAATACTATTAGATTTTATTTTTACACTCGAATGACATCTAGAAATACTCACAGGCAAACATTTTCACTATAAGTCCTTTCCCAATACCACCAAGTTAAAGAATCACCAAACCTCTTTTCAATTTCTCTTCACAGCCAGTCTGTAGTGTAGTGAGTGTTGTAAGGGCATGGTCAGCGCCCACCTGGATCCTACTATGGGACTGGAGACACTGCTCAGCACTAGAGAAACCCAATCTATATATATATAGACACACACAAATATACATGTATACATATACATAGATACATATATACATACACAGACTTTCAACTGCTTCCTGTTTGGTGTAAATGAATACTGGATTAAATAAATAAATAAATAAACACAACTATATACTGATCTGGAGCCTTGCTTGCTGTATGTGTGTCTCTGTGTCTGTCAGTGCATGTGTGTGTGTGTGTGTGTCTATGTGTCGTAGACTCCGAGCCGGCCCCTCGTCCTAAATCCCGAGCCGGCGCCGCCTCCTAATCCCCGAGCCGCCGCCCCCTCCTCCCGGACCCCGAGCCGCCGAGCCGCCGCCCCCTCCTCCCGGACCCCGAGCCGCCGGCGCGGACCCGGGCCGGCGCCCACCTCCTCCCGGACCCCGAGCCGCCGCCCCTCCTCCCGGACCCGAGCCGCCCCCTCCTCCTAGACCCCTAACGTTCATTTAATTCCTCATTACAGAACACGAGAAGATTCAGGTGGAGCTCAGCACTAATAACTCATTTTTGAATTCATAAATAAACTTCAATATGACATTGTGTTGGAAAACATGGATTGAGAATTGATTAGCATGTGGACTGGCAGAGCTATACTGGTGTTTTTTTCTGAAGAGAGACTAATATTGCAGATAGCAGGCTGTTTGGTTCAAATTGCATGTACTGTTAACCACTGATAGAGACGATGCGTCTACAAACTGCCCAACAATGACTGCAAGCTAACGAGATAACAATGCTGTGGACTAGAAGGGAACAGGCTCTAGACTTCAGAGAGATCGAAAGAGATAATCCCACTGGCATCAAAGGGGGTCGCAAGGAGATAACAAAAGGCAGATGTATGGACCTTTTGTCTCCAGGAGTGTGAAGAATGCACTTAGTTCAGAGGTTGTCACACTAGACTACACACACACACACACACACACACACACTAAATTAACAGAATAATGTGTTGTACCTTGACCATTGGTTAAGTGTAAGAGAAAGGGGAGGTGGACCATCTATACAGAAGGGTATTTAATGTCATGCAAACATTGTAATGTTGAGTATTGTGTTTGTCCTGAACCTGGGACCAGACTCCCTGCATATTTCAGTAAACCTGGCAGCTGATTGAAGGAAAGGACTCTGTGCATTTCCTAGAATCTACTTACTCACCATCATTTTTTAAGTTACTTCACATTGTATAACCTATTGTTTTGTGATACAAGGTTTTGAGTTTTGTTTTCTGCACCAACCAACACTGGAACAAAATATTCCACAAATGATCCGTCCTTCAGACGAGACGTAAAAGAGAGTTCCTATTGCAAGTGACCGTGCGGCAGCAGCTGATGCACAGTCCACCCCCCCACCCCCGAGTCTGTAAATCTCCTCATCCCAGATAAAAATAGAAAGAGTGCAGGTGTGACGCCCCCCTCGCTCCTGCATTTCAAACCCCAGCACTGAGGGAGTCTTCCTTGTGTGTTACACCAGAACAGGGCACAGCCAAAAATGGGCAAGTAACATGAACAAGACATGTGCCTTGGAGCACACACTGGCACTGCCAACATACAACCGACAAGCCCCACAAACACATTCCTAATAAGAATACTACTAGCATCAAAGTCTCTTGCCATTATTTTTGATTAGTAAGAGAACAGAACACATGTTCTTGTTTTGAGAAATTCAGCCCACACACAGACATCTGTTTACAGCTTATTATTTTATTAGTTTCTGTAATCAAACCAAAAAAAAAACAAACAGATAATGCAAGTAAGACGGTACATAGTGAATAGAGCGATTAACCCTGTACAAACGAAAGAGAACGAGCATGGCTGCTCCAATGTGTCTCTGTACAGTGCCAATGGGGTCACTCAGTACTTGGGGATACCAGTCTGCCAAATCAGGCAGGACCAATAGAGGAAGGAGCATTCGTAATAGTAACTAGAAGTGAATATAAAAGACGAGAGAGAGAGAGACAGACTCACAGGCCTGGCCAGGAGATCTCCTTCTGCACACAATGCAGCCTCAACTCTCATCCCAGGGTCTGCCTCAGTGAAAGGAGTTTCATTGTATGTGTGAGTGTGCAAGTGTGGATGCGACAGTGTTCTTGAATCTCTACAGTCTTCATTAACATCCCCTTCATGTCTGAAAGGCGCAGTGCGGTCCTCCTCTTCCTCCTCCTCCTCCTGTTATTTGGTCTCCTCTGGTTTGATGGCCTGCGGTTTGATGGGCCCGGTCCGGACAGGTTTGGAGCCGGGGGTAGTGAAGGAGGGGGACTGGGAGGACCCCTTATCCCCCTCGTGCCCCAGGGAGAGGGGCTGTGGTGCGAAGCTCTCGGAGGGCTGTTGGCTCCCGTCGGAGGGTTTGCTCAGAGCGGGCTTGTGCTGCTGCTGCTCAGAGAAGAACTTGTGAGTGGACTGGAGCACCTCAGCGCGCTGCTTCGCCTGGGAGAGGGAGCACGACTTGAGACATGCAAAGAAATCATGACCCTTCACTAATGAGGAGCATCGCTAGGCACTCCCCCTAGAACCCACAGCCAAGGAGCAAGCAACTAACTGTCTCTTATCAGCAATACCTTGCTCATGTATCCTGGTGCACTGTGAAACATTGTGTGCCTTTCAAAACAGAGAATTCCCCACAAATTAAAACATTACAAATCTAAAATCACTTTACTGCTGAGCAGACTGAGCCATTATTTATTATTTTTATTTTTTTAATACAGTGGACACCAACCTTGAGATCCTGCTCTGCCTTGAGCAAGGCCTGGTTTCCGCGGGGTCCCATGGGGGACCCAGGGGGCCCACGGCTCATGTACTGTGGGCGGGGGTGACTCATGAGGGAGGGGGACATTGGGGGACCCACAGACGTCCGCTGCACCCCCGGGTTGAAAGAACTGCCATGGGGAGGCCTCACCATGGGAGGCACCAGGCTGGGCTGAGACATCATCTGGGGAGAGAAGCAGAGACACAGGATCAACCAGCAGGGAGTGTCAGAGCCAGGCAGGGATCAGGAGGGAGGGAGTGTCAGAGCCAGGCAGGGATCAGGGGGGAGGGAGTGTCAGAGCCAGGCAGGGATCAGGGGGGAGGGAGTGTCAGAGCCAGGCAGGGATCAGGAGGGAGCGAGTGTCAGAGCCAGGCAGGGATCAGGGGGGAGCGAGTGTCAGAGCCAGGCAGGGATCAGGGGGGAGCGAGTGTCAGAGCCAGGCAGGGATCAGGGGGGAGCGAGTGTCAGAGCCAGGCAGGGATCAGGGGGGAGCGAGTGTCAGAGCCAGGCAGGGATCAATCAGAGCACCAGTCATTAGCACTCAAGGGTGGCATGATAACCACCACACTCTTATTTCCATCCCTTGGGCTATACGAGGTTTATTTCCCAGATATAAAGAGCAACAGCAGTTGTGTGGCGTTGCCGTGGCGAGTGCAGCTGTGTTGGGGAGCCCAGTTTCCTACCTGCGGTGTGAACTGTGCCTGGAAGTGCGGGGGCATTCGAACCCCTGCCGCCGCCGCCGCCGCCGCTGCAGACTGGAACTGCTTCTGGTACAAAATGCTGTTCATCTTACTGGACTGGCTGCTGGGACTGGTGGAGCTGGCCCTGGGAATGAGGAGATCAGAGAAGAATCACCGCCAGCCAGCGCCCACACAATCAGACATCAGGGTGAAGACCTGTAACATTACTATCTAGGGCTGGAGCCTCTCCTCTCCATTTC
The DNA here is from genome assembly GCF_017654505.1 of Polyodon spathula. Lineage (NCBI taxonomy): Eukaryota > Metazoa > Chordata > Actinopteri > Acipenseriformes > Polyodontidae > Polyodon > Polyodon spathula. The sequence goes on along the minus strand of NC_054547.1, from coordinate 321,780 downwards.
CAAGAGTCTTAAACACACATACAAATAAATCTGCAGGAAGTGGCTTCTTGTAGTTCGGGTGTTTGTTTTTTATGTATGGGTTCCGTTAGTTTTTAAAAGGAGTCTGAACTGCAGTACAGATGTGTTACATATCTTAAAAGGAGTTGCTAAAGTTAACCCTATACCAGCACTTCACGCACAGCAAAGAAAGTAGGACCAGAGTGACACACAGTTGAGTGGAGACAGCCTGGTGAGAGACACTACCCTACACAGTGTTGAAGGCATGGAATGAGTTACCTAGCCATGCTGAATCGCTGGTCTTAAAGGATCCCAGTGATTCAGCTTTACCAGCATGGCTGGGTAACCCATTCCATACCCTTATGAAAGGTACTGCGCTGAAGCTGCTGGGAACCGGACAAGCACCAACAGGCAGAAGAGAAAACGTTTATGTTCTTATGGAATTCTGTGGCAAGTTTAAGACCTGGCCAGGTGCGAGTGAATGGAGACCCAGGTGAGGAAGGTCCTACCTGAAGGGGCCGGAGGTGGGGGTGGTGCTCCTGGCACTGATCGGAGGGGTCCCAGGCTTCATATCCATCCCACTGCCAAACAGCTTCAGGTCCACCTCACACACCTGCACAGGGACAGGCAGACACAGACACATTCAATTACAATCACACAGCTTCAGGTCCACCTCACACACCTGCACAGGGACAGGCAGACACATTCAATTACAATCACACAGCTTCAGGTCCACCTCACACACCTGCACAGGGACAGGCAGACACATTCAATTACAATCACACAGCTTCAGGTCCACCTCACACACCTGCACAGGGACAGGCAGACACACACATCAATTACAATCACACAGCTTCAGGTCCACCTCACACACCTGCACAGGGACAGGCAGACCAGCAGACACATTCAATTACAATCACACAGCTTCAGGTCCACCTCACACACCTGCACAGGGACAGGCAGACACATTCAATTACAATCACACAGCTTCAGGTCCACCTCACACACCTGCACAGGGACAGGCAGACACATTCAATTACAATCACACAGCTTCAGGTCCACCTCACACACCTGCACAGGGACAGGCAGACACATTCAATTACAATCACACAGCTTCAGGTCCACCTCACACACCTGCACAGGGACAGGCAGACACATTCAATTACAATCACACAGCTTCAGGTCCACCTCACACACCTGCACAGGGACAGGCAGACACATTCAATTACAATCACACAGCTTCAGGTCCACCTCACACACCTGCACAGGGACAGGCAGACACATTCAATTACAATCACACAGCTTCAGGTCCACCTCACACACCTGCACAGGGACAGGCAGACACATTCAATTACAATCACACAGCTTCAGGTCCACCTCACACACCTGCACAGGGACAGGCAGACACATTCAATTACAATCACACAGCTTCAGGTCCACCTCACACACCTGCACAGGGACAGGCAGACACATTCAATTACAATCACACAGCTTCAGGTCCACCTCACACACCTGCACAGGGACGGGCAGACACATTCAATTACAATCACACAGCTTCAGGTCCACCTCACACACCTGCACAGGGACGGGCAGACACATTCAATTACAATCACACAGCTTCAGGTCCACCTCACACACCTGCACAGGGACGGGCAGACCAGCAGACACATTCAATTACAATCTCCCATCCTACTCTGCAGTGCAACCTGACCAACGTTGTGGGGCTTTGCTTCAGCAGCCCATATTCCTCTTCTAGTTTAAAGACAATTCAGTTCCAAGGTGCCCGACTATTATTACCTTTTCATTAACCCATTTCTTATTTCAATATTACATTTAAAAGCACAGTGCTCCCTTTATTTGGCTATCTGACCTACAAGTCAAATTTAAAGAAAACGTGAAATACTCAAAACCGTGAATTAGTGAAGGGCCCTTATACAGAACTTGTAGAATTTACTGTCAGAGTGGGCTGACAAGTGAATTAACCAAAAAACTTGAACTGGGCACTATCGATGGAGCGCTGTATAAATAAATGAATGATTTCCCTGGAAGAGCCTGAGTGTCTGTGCCTGGGGGCTGGCTCACCTTGCTGGAAGCCTGCATCATGCTGTGCTGGCTCTGGTTCAGGAGCCCCCGGAAAGGCTGATTGAGCTGAGCCTGTCTGCTGAGGCTCTGTGCCTGAGCCTGGGGGCCCTGCGGCTGCATGGACTGGGGCAGCGCGATGAGGGGCTGGTGGCCCCCCGTCGAGCCAAAGTTAGAAAGGGAGAGCTGGGAGCCCGGGAGAGACACCGTCATCTGGCAGGGAGGCAAGGCATGCCATTACTGTCATTCAGGGAAAGCAGGATGGATATTAACAGAGAGAGTGGGAGGGAGGGTGCCGGGTGCCCGGCTGGGCTGTGCTTACCTGCTGCACGGCTGGGCTGGGGTACTGCCTGGTGCTGTAAAAGCTGCTCTGGCCCGTGTGCGAGTGTGTGGGTACGTTTACCTGCTGCAGGGCAGAGCTGGCAGACTGTGTGGAGCTGTAGTAGCTGCTTTGGCCAGGCTGCCCAGAGTACAAGTTGGAGGGCTGGCTCAGTCCCTGGCGTGCCTGCAACACAAAGGCAAAGTGTGATCAGGGCTTAGTCCTACATCCTTACACTCACAGCCTGAAGGACAAGGTGCCCTCTCCTCTCCACTCCCTTTAAACAATACCTAAGATTGCCAATGCAAGATCCGACCTAGGAGCCTGCAGCACTGCCCCTTCCCAGTCATTTAAACACATCAGTAAATACAAGACAACTTGACTGAACAACAAGTCACTTTACTAGCATTTTATCATGTCTAGTTTCTGCCCAGGACTGAATGTCAAGAGCATGTGGAAGGCATTAAGAAAAATATTTCTAGTCTCTCGTTTAATTTATTAGTGTTTCTAAATTTCCAGGTCAGGACGCACACTCACACATAATATTTGCTGGCTAGTGCCTGGCTGCAGCCAGTGCCACTGTCCCTGGTTCTTCACGTTGCTACTGACTTCCCAGGCCACCCTCTCCCCATCCCTCCTCCTACCTGTAAGAGGTGTGTGTGGGTGTCCATGAATTGCGAGCCCCCCAGGCCGGACGGCTGGTTGAGCTGGGGCTCGAAGAGGATGGGGATGTGTTGGGTGCTGGAGGTCTGCTGGAAGGCCAGGCCAGACTGAGCCTTGCTGAGATCGGAGGGCTGCACGCCGGGGTAGCTGTGCAGCGCGGTCCCCGACAGCATCATGGGGGAGTGCTGGCCAGCCCCAGACAGAACCACCGGCGAGGGCTGAGACAGGCTGTTCTGCAAGAACGCCTGCTGGGACCTGCAGGACAGTCAAACAGGACGGGATTAAATCAATACTCACAGTAACACTTACATGTTTAAATGATTAATCAAGTTATACACACAGCCACACACACACATATCATCTCTCTAGCTCTTACACTGGCTGCTGTTAACTGACACACTACAACATTCATGCAGGGGAGACTACATGCTCACATCACTCATGTGTTCATGTTAATGAATACTGAATCAGCACCTTCATGCTGCACACATCCTGCTGTATAAACACTACAGCTGGCCTCTACTTGACAAAGTCAGCCTTCCAGTCCTGGTCTTTGTATCAACGCTGTTACAAATTGTTTAACTGATTCAATGAAACCTCCATCCAGACCCTGAAGTAGTTATCTGTCTAATTTTACCTGTTAAACCTGGAGTGGAACGGCCCTCCAGGACCGTAATTGGACAGCCTTGTCTGACGATGTTAAACATTCTAACCGTTTTAACACTTAGCTAAGCACTGAGCCGTTCCCACCCCCAGTGCACTAACACTTAGCTAAGCTCTGAGCCGTTCCCACCCCCAGTGCACTAACACTTAGCTAAGCTCTGAGCCGTTCCCACCCCCAGTGCACTAACACTTAGCTAAGCACTGAGCCGTTCCCACCCCCAGTGCACTAACACTTAGCTAAGCTCTGAGACGTTCTCACCCCCTGTGCACCAAGCTAAGCTCTGACCACCCCCCCCACCCCCCCTGCGTGCAGGGTGCTGTGCTGCTGACCTGTAGGGCTGGTGCAGGGAGGTGCTGAAGAGCTCCTGTGCCTGTGAGACCGGCGGGCCGGTGCCCAGGCCCTGGTGCTGGCCCTGGAGGGGGGCGTAGATGGGGATGGGGATCTGCTGGACCGCAGTGGGCTGCAAGGGAAAATCAAACAATCGAGACTGGGTCTGAGGAGAGCCGTCCCAAACCAGGAGAGAGAAAGAGAGCACAAGTCAATCATCAGGATCACAGCATATCAGCATCATTACTGCACACAGACTGACAGGGGTCACTGCACCTCGTAGCTAAAGCAACGCTTCATACAGTCTAGGCAGAGTCTCTAGTAAAAATGTACGACAAATATACATACATAAATAAAAACACACGTGTGAACAACTCCAGCAATACTGCCATTCTTAAATATTTCAATTGTCTAGACACATTCTTCTATATAAACAAATAAAAATAATTTCCAGCACTAACCACAAACCCCTACAGAAAATTCCCAGACTATGTGCATGTGTATGTATGTAATATATATGTGTGTGTGTGTGTGTGTGTGTGTGTGAACATTGCTCAATGTAAAGCACATGAATACACCACAGTAGAGCCCTAGAGCGAGCAGGCAGGGTTGAAAGAGAGCTGCTATTAGAAACCTTGACAGAGCGTTATAAAACAGGGTCTGAACAGAGCATATAGGAGACAGGATTTCACAGAAAGAACTACAGTGAGTGAAGTGGAGCAGACACACACACTGACAGACAGAGAGGGGTTAGCGCTGCTGACAGAGACACACACACTGACAGACAGAGAGGGGTTAGCGCTGCTGACAGAGACACACACACTGACAGACAGAGAGGGGTTAGCGCTGCTGACAGAGACACACACACTGACAGACAGAGAGGGGTTAGCGCTGCTGACAGAGACAGAGACACACACACTGACAGACAGAGAAGGGTTAGCGCTGCTGACAGAGACACACACACTGACAGACAGAGAGGGGTTAGCGCTGCTAACAGAGACACACACACTGACAGACAGAGAGGGGTTAGCGCTGCTAACAGAGACACACACACTGACAGACAGAGAGGGGTTAGCGCTGCTAACAGAGACACACACACTGACAGACAGAGAGGGGTTAGCGCTGCTAACAGAGACACACACAAGGTTACACACTGAAGAGCTGCGGCTGGCAGTGTCACACACACACACACTCCTCTCTACAGGCTGGGCCTCCAAGTACCTGAGAGAGTCCAGGCTGGAAGCCTTGCTGCTGTGCCAGCGAGGGGTGGCCCAGGCGCGGGGGCTGTGTGCTGAACAGGTGGCTCGTGTCCATGTAGAAGGCAGGGATCTGAGCAGCAGAACCTAACCAAAGGAAAAGGAGCTTTACTTCTCTATTGCTAAAGGTTTCATGGAAACACATGGATGCATTTAAGAAACTTGCTGCTTGTGAAAGAATATAGCGCGCGCTTTTGAGATGAACAACTACGTGAGCAAACCAATGCAGCAGAGAACTACAGCAGAATGGCAATCACTGTGAAAATGAATATAACACTTTAAAAATGACTACATACAGCTATGAACTAGAAATGCTCACTAAGGAGCTTGTGTGCTTTTGTGCTTTGCAATGCCTGCAGTGAGAAAGCGTTGCCCCTGTTAGACCCACCTGCTGCAGACTGGGAGACGAAGACCTGCTGGGCTTGCTGCTGCTGCTGCTGCTGCTGGGGGGCGAGCAGGGAGGGGATGCAGCCCAGCGGGGAGAAGTGTGCCGTCGAGGCCATGCTGCTGCTCTGGAGCTGCTGGGGCTTCACTTTGCAGATATTGGGAGGGTCGGAGGTGCTGGTGGTCTTGGTGCTCAGGGAGGCTGTGGTGTAGGTACCAGAGCCTGGGGGAGAGGGCGTGCAGACAGACACTGAAGACACTGGAAAGAAACTCTTTTAAGTCTGCCAGTTTCTGAATAGGATTTTCTAAAGAGCCAAACTACTCACACGTCAATTTTACCCAGAAATGGATCATTAACTTAAAACTTAAAAATCTGAAAAACTGTATTAGACAAAGAATTTCCAGCCACGTGAAACACAGTAAAACTGAAATTCCTGCTGCAACTCATTCTGAGGATGTCCCGGCATGGGCAGATTAAAATCGGCAACATGCGAATGCATAAATAAAGTATGCATACACTAAATAAAAGAGTCAAGGCAGTATTTAGACGCCATGCATACTTCCCAGTTATAATGAAGAGTTCTTGCTTGTGAACAGTTTGTTTTACAGCAGCCCATTACTGACTGGGTACCTGCACACAAACTAGAATGGGCAATCTGCTGGTGATATTTTATATTTGTGTCAGTCTGGTATTGCAATGAGTTTGGTCTTGAGGATGCGTGACACTGCCCCACGTGTTAATTCACATGCCTCTACTAAAGAGCACACTGAGATGGTTTGTCAAACCACGGCTGTCCAAGTCTCTGGAGTCCTCTGTGCACAAACCTCTTGGAGCCAGAGAGGGTAGTCCCCCCCTGTAAGGTCACACTACAAACAGCCCGATGCTTGTGCAAGTCGTGCGAGAGTTACAGCCCGATGCTCATGCGAGAGTTACAGCCCGATGCTCGTGCGAGTCGTGCGAGAGTTACAGCCCGATGCTCGTGCGAGAGTTACAGCCCGATGCTCGTGCGAGAGTTACAGCCCGATGCTCGTGCGAGAGTTACAGCCCGATGCTCGTGCGAGAGTTACAGCCCGATGCTCGTGCGAGAGTTACAGCCCGATGCCTGTGTGAGTCGTGCGAGAGTTACAGCCCGATGCTCGTGCGAGAGTTACAGCCCGATGCTCGTGCGAGAGTTACCCTGGAGGGAGGTGGTGGGCGTGACGGAGGCCACTGGGATTGGAGGTAGGGATGCGCTGGAGAAGGAGCTGTAGGTGGCGCTGTTGGCTCCGGCGCCGCTGGCGATGGGGGGGGCGGACGAGGTCACCGGGGAACTCTTCTCACCCATGCTGGGGGAGTTTTCCCAGGCCTTCCGCGCAGACTCCATCTTTAAAACATGCAGACAGAACACAAAAATAATCACACCGAGGTGTACAAGTTAGAATAATAATACATATCCATCAACCCAAACACACACAGTGCCCCTTGACATTTCATGACTCAACAATTCCCTCAATTCACTGCCACCCCATGCTGACAGTATGATACAAAGGGCTTCTGATTTTCAGTGCTTTACCTTGTCTTTTCTACTCTCCTTCACAATCACAGCTGAGAAATGTGTTCACAGTAAAACAGGATTTCATTTATGGGAGTTTTCTGTGAAACAACTAAATGGGCTTTTAAAATTGGCCAAACCTTCGTTTCTGATTAACAAGCAGAACGTACACACGAGAAAGCAACATGTTAACATGCGATTAATCTTTATTAAAGGTAGAATGAAAAAAAAATGGATTTCACATCTCATCCGCAGGATGGAGCACAAGGAGGTGAAGTGACTTGCTCAGGGTCACACAGTGAGTCAGTCAGTGGCAGAGGTGGGATTTGAACCGGTGACCTCCTGGTTACAAGCCCTGGACTTTAACCACTTGTTTCCAGTTATAAACTGTTCTTATTTCAAGAACTCTGTTCACATGTACACAATATCTACATGTATGTGTGTGTGAGCAAGTACACCGCAGGACCAATTGCATAGCAGCTACACCCACTCCAGGTTTTACTATGAGCTTGAACCGTGAGCAAGCGTTTACATACCTTGAGAGTGAAGTCAACGGTAGCGGGAGAGACCTGAGTCAGGCTGGAGCTCTGCTGCAGAGTCTCCCTCCTGGGGAGGGGGAGGGTGTGGGGCAAGGGCACCTGAAAAGCAGGGAGAACACTGTCACTACCTCCAGTATCTACAGTACCCACTACTGCCACTGCCCATGCAAGCCTGCCTCAACTGTACTGCTGGCAGGGAGTCCTCTGCTGGGTCTGCTTCCCCTGGAAACTATGCAGTGTGCTGGTACCAGTGTAGGGCAACTTCCTGCTAACCCACCCCCACATACACTGAAGGGACAGAAGACCGTCAGCGTTCCTCCTCGTTTCAGTTCTGTAAATATCTGCATTCAGAGGCCAAGCTAAGGTTCTAGTGTGCTGGTCCCAGTGGAGGAGGAGGAGGAGGAGGGACTTACACTGGAGACCAGGCTCTCCTCCATCTTGCTGCTTCCCTTGGAGACTGTCTCTGCCAGTGAAGAGGAAGGAGAGGTGTAATCTGTCACGGATTCCTGGAACACAGCAGGGTAGAGAGGTCAGAGCCTGGGGGGCTGGTGCTCTAATGCAGGGGTGCACAAATACAATCCTCAAGGGGCGCAGTCCTCCAGGGTTACAGGCATCCTTAGCGAACCAAGCGATTAAACCAGACGTACAGGTCATTTAGGGAACAAACACCAGGAGGGCTCCAGACCTCAAGGACTTGAATTCTACACCGGCAAGGATTGACACTTATCTTCAATGGGCTATTTTACATGTTAGCTCTCAGGACTGGCATGGTTCTTATTAAACCTATTTTATATGTTAGATCTCAGGACTGGGCATGGTTCTTTTTAAACTTATGTTTGTTAGTTTAATTTCTCTCAGCTATTCTATAAGAGGATCTAAGTGCATGGTGTGCAGTACCTTGCTGCTGGCTCCAAACTCGGGTGTGGACACAGAGATCATGCTCTCCATGTCAGAGTCCAGCTCCGGGACCCCCTTGCTGTCCTTAGCAGGGGAGTGGGGGTCTGGGCTCCTGGTGGCCCCCGGACCCGACTTGTCGGGCCCCTCGCTCTCAGCCTGGCGGACATCCTTCACTTTGCGGTTCTTCAGCGAGCGCTCCTTCCCGATGGGGCCCGGCTTGTACTCCTTATTCTCTGGGAGGCTCACCTCTGGCAGCTGGGTGTGGACAGACAGACACACACAGTCAGGAGGACCAGGTTCATGAGTACACATTTATTTAAAATGACCACCCTGTGAAGCAGAAACGATGCCTTGCTGGGGCCGTTTTGGTTTTAGTTTTCTGCCTCTTCATTCAAAAACATGGACCCTTATGCGCTGATCCTGTCTGTTCATTTTAACTTTCAGCATCCACTCCTACAGACATTTCAGAGTGCATTTCACTATAACCCAATACACTCCACTTCATCCACAGCTGCACTGTGTGATTATGAGGACCCTCTCTCTGTCATTGCCTGCACTGTTTTTTCATTTCAATTCCTTTGCTTCCACCCTCAATATCCCCTCAGTGCCCCTCCAGCACACAGAGTTACCCATTGTGCAGATACAGCACAGCAGGGGGGCAGCTGGCCCGCTTACCTTCTGTGCCTTGATGGGCCCGGCGCGCGGCTGCTTCTGCCTCTGCTCCTTGGGCTCTGGGAGTTTGTTATCGGGGCCCTTCTCCAGCAGAGTCGGGGTGCAGTCGCTGTCCGTGCTGCCCGAGGACGAAGGAGCCCCAAACTGGATGCTCTCCATGCCCATCTCCACACCTGTGTCTAGGCCAGGCTTTGCCCCCTGCTGAACACCATGGGAAGAGAAGCTGTTAGTCACACAACAGAGGCACCCGCTCACCTACACTGTCCAGCTCACCTACACTGTCCAGCTCACCTACACTGTCCAGCTCCCTCACAGGACACGTCCTCCTACAGATCATATTACCACACTATTTGATTAGTTATAGTAGGATTGTTCTGTAAAAAGCTAAAACGATTCTGAATGCCAACCTGAAGAACTCCCCCTATAATAAGATTCTAAATGTGCTGCCCTGACCTCTAGAATAGGTAATTGGCTTCTTGGGCACTCCATGTCAAGGCCTGAGAAGTCTTCCAAAACACCCAGAGTCTACAAGAGAGACGTGACTGTCAGAGGGCTCCAGTGTATAAACAAGCACACACCCAGAGTTTACAAGAGAGACGTGACTGTCAGAGGACTCCAGCGTATAAACAAGCACACACCCAGAGTCTACAAGAGAGACGTGACTGTCAGAGGACTCCAGTGTATAAACAAGCACAGTGGAACGGTGTCCCAGGATCCTTTGTGTTCTCACCTCCGGGGCCACAGCGCCTATGAATGATGTGAGGGGCTTGTTCCAGGCACTGACAGAGGGAGGCTGGGGAGGGCTGATGGGTCCCACTAACACAAAATACAGACATAGAAAGAGGTTACTATCTGTATCTCTCTCCACACAAGACATTATTAATATGCACATGCATGTTTTCAGTTGTATTCTTTAAAGAATCTACCATTTTTTTTACTATCATACACTCCACAGTGCTGAGTGTTCACTGTATCACTATCACACACTCCAGTGCTGACTGTTCACTGTATCACTATCACACACTCCAGTGCTGAGCGTTCACTGTATCACTGACTATCACACACTCCACAGTGCCATCACTGTGCTGAGCGTTCACTGTATCACTATCACACACTCCACAGTGCTGAGCGTTCACTGTATCACTATCACACACTCCACAGTGCTGAGCGTTCACTGTATCACTATCACACACTCCAGTGCTGAGCGTTCACTGTATCAGTGACTATCACACACTCCACAGTGCTGAGCGTTCACTGTATCACTATCACACACTCCACAGTGCTGAGCGTTCACTGTATCACTATCACACACTCCACAGTGCTGAGCGTTCACTGTATCACTATCACACACAGTGCTGAGCGTTCACTGTATCACTATCACACACTCCACAGTGCTGAGCGTTCACTGTATCACTATCACACACTCCACAGTGCTGAGCGTTCACTGTATCACTACACACACTCCACAGTGCTGAGCACTGTATCACTATCACACACTCCAGTGCTGAGCGTTCACTGTATCACTATCACACACTCCACAGTGCTGAGCGTTCACTGTATCACTATCACACACTCCACAGTGCTGAGCGTTCACTGTATCACTATCACACACTCCACAGTGCTGAGCGTTCACTGTATCACTATCACACACTCCACAGTGCTGAGCGTTCACTGTATCACTATCACACACTCCACAGTGCTGAGCGTTCACTGTATCACTATCACACACTCCACAGTGCTGAGTGTTCACTGTATCACTATCACACACTCCAGTGCTGACTGTTCACTGTATCACTATCACACACTCCAGTGCTGAGCGTTCACTGTATCAGTGACTATCACACACTCCACAGTGCTGAGCGTTCACTGTATCACTATCACACACTCCACAGTGCTGAGCGTTCACTGTATCACTATCACACACTCCACAGTGCTGAGCGTTCACTGTATCACTATCACACACTCCAGTGCTGAGCGTTCACTGTATCAGTGACTATCACACACTCCACAGTGCTGAGCGTTCACTGTATCACTACTCACACACTCCATCAGTGCTGAGCGTTCACTGTATCACTATCACACACTCCACAGTGCTGAGCGTTCACTGTATCACTATCACACACTCCACAGTGCTGAGCGTTCACTGTATCACTATCACACACTGCTGAGCGTTCACTGTATCACTATCACACACTCCACAGTGCTGAGCGTTCACTGTATCACTATCACACACTCCACAGTGCTGAGCGTTCCATCACTATCACACACCCCAGTGCTGAGCGTTCACTGTATCACTATCACACACTGCTGAGCGTTCAGTGCTGAGCGTTCACTGTATCACTATCACACACTCCAGTGCTGAGCGTTCACTGTATCACTATCACACACTCCAGTGCTGAGCGTTCACTGTATCACTATCACACACTCCACAGTGCTGAGCGTTCACTGTATCACTATCACACACTCCACAGTGCTGAGCGTTCACTGTATCAGTGACTATCACACACTCCACAGTGCTGAGCGTTCACTGTATCAGTTGCCTACTTATCCACTATTCTATTAGAAAATGCACTGCTCAGGGATGGAAATAAGGCCCCTCTATTGAACAGCATCACCCATTCGAGGAACGGGTCAAACTGCAATGCAATGGGAGTCGTATTCCCATCCCTGCTGCACCTGAAATTCACTGGCGGAGTGAACGGGGCCCCTCCGAAGGGCTTCACGAGGTGCACACTCACGTTTCTTAGTCATGTCTGTGAGCACGGCGGATGAGGTCATCTTGTTTTCCCAGAGCTCTGTGCCGAGGGTGCTGTGAGGCTGGCTGGCAGGCAGTCCCTTGGCCTGGCCGGGGAACTCACTGCTGCTGCTGGGTGGTGGGACAGCCCCCTCGACAGGCTGGGGTGCAGGCTGCAGGGGAGTCTGGCTCCGAGGCTGAGCCGCTGCTGCTGCCTGTTTCTGCTGCTGCTGCTTCTTCACAAATCTGGGAGGCAGCTTGGAGCTCCCGCCTCGGCCCTTTTCACCTGAACCCTTCTTGCTCCAGTTCTGTAATTATTATTATTGTTGTTAATATTGGTTCACTCATTTCTTTCAGGTGTGAAATATCTTGAAGCAAAAAGCTGCAACAAACTCAGACAATATTGCTGAGAGGTGTTTGAGAGTAAATGCAGTGTGGCCATCCAATCTGAACAGAATAGCTTAAAAAAAGAAATAAAATCTTCCCCCAAAAACAAAATCAGCAGGATATGCTACTGCCAATGAAGTACCTTTGAGAGAGACGTTTTACCTGCCAAATACTTGCACAGATACAGAATACTCAAAATACATCACACACAATGTCAAAATACAACACACACACAGTCAAAATACACACACACAGTCAAAATACAACACACACAGTCAAAATACACACACACACACACAGTCAAAATACACACACACAGTCAAAATACATCACACACACAGTCAAAATACAACACACACACAGTCAAAATACACACACACAGTCAAAATACAACACACACACAGTCAAAATACAACACACACACAGTCAAAATACAACACACACACAGTCAAAATACAACACACACACAGTCAAAATACAACACACACACAGTCAAAATACAACACACACACAGTCAAAATACAACACACACACAGTCAAAATACAACACACACACAGTCAAAATACAACACACACACAGTCAAAATACAACACACACACAGTCAAAATACATCACACACACAGTCAAAATACAACACACCCTACAGCATACATACTGTACCCAAGCAAGTCTCCTATTGCATAGCAGTTTCACCCAGTCCAGGTTTTACTACAAGCTTGATGAGCCCCAGGTAACAAGCTCAGCTGTGTTTTATTAAACTCACAGTTAAACCAGGAATGGATCAGTGGAACTCTTATTTCGATCCCTGGTACTGTACCTCTGTTGCACCCCCCCCCCCCACCTGCACAGTCTGCTCCTCTTTCTTCCTCCGCTCCTCGTCCTGGAGTCGTTTCTGCTGCTTGCGCGACACCACCTCTGTGAAGCCGTCGTCCATGGTGTTGGACTGGGGGTCCTCCAGCGTGGTCACCTCTGGGTGGTCATCGATAATCACCACGCCTGAAAACGAGAGCAGAGGGGAGGAGGAGGACAAGGGGGTGCACTGTTAAAGGACTGGGTTTCTTTGTCGGTTCACAACCAAGCAACAGCACCAAGGAGGTCTGGTCAGTACACTGATCTAACCCAACACACTGCCGGGAGGTCAGTCACTATTCTGTCTAGGGCATGTGAAAGGATTTAGAGGTTTATACAAAGTGTACTTCAGGAACAGCTGGAATGTCGTAGGGCAGGGCAATCCATGAGAACACAAAACACTGATAAAAAATAAAAGCACTGTAAGAAACAATAGTCTGAACACGTCCTAATGACATGAAATGGTTAACAAGCACACCCCTCCACACAGAAAGAAGCTGCTGCTCCATGTCCCATCCTGTCTGTCCTCACACACACTGCTCCAGAGCTCCCTCACTCACACACACTGCTCCAGAGCTCCCTCACTCACACACACTGCTCCAGAGCTCCCTCACTCACACACACTGCTCCAGAGCTCCCTCACTCACTCACTCACTCACACACACTGCTCCCGAGCTCCCTCACTCACACACACTGCTCCAGAGCTCCCTCACTCACACACACTGCTCCAGAGCTCCCTCACTCACTCACACACACTGCTCCAGAGCTCCCTCACTCACACACACTGCTCCAGAGCTCCCGTACTCACTCACACACACTGCTCCAGAGCTCCCGTACTCACTCACACACACTGCTCCCGAGCTCCCCCACTCACTCACACACACTGCTCCCGAGCTCCCGCACTCACTCACACACTGCTCCAGAGCTCCCGTACTCACTCACACACACTGCTCCAGAGCTCCCGTACTCACTCACACACACTGCTCCAGAGCTCCCTCACTCACACACACTGCTCCAGAGCTCCCTCACTCACACACACTGCTCCAGAGCTCCCGTACTCACTCACACACACTGCTCCAGAGCTCCCTCACTCACACACACTGCTCCAGAGCTCCCTCACTCACACACACTGCTCCAGAGCTCCCTCACTCACACACACACTGCTCCAGAGCTCCCTCACTCACACACACACTGCTCCAGAGCTCCCTCACTCACACACACTGCTCCAGAGCTCCCTCACTCACTCACACACACTGCTCCCGAGCTCCCTCACTCACACACACTGCTCCAGAGCTCCCTCACTCACACACACTGCTCCCGAGCTCCCTCACTCACACACACTGCTCCAGAGCTCCCTCACTCACACAAACTGCTCCAGAGCTCCCTCACTCACACAAACTGCTCCAGAGCTCCCGCACTCACTCACACACACTGCTCCAGAGCTCCCTCACTCACACAAACTGCTCCAGAGCTCCCTCACTCACACACACTGCTCCAGAGCTCCCTCACTCACACACACTGCTCCAGAGCTCCCTCACTCACACACACTGCTCCAGAGCTCCCTCACTCACACACACTGCTCCCGAGCTCCCTCACTCACACACACTGCTCCCGAGCTCCCTCACTCACACACACTGCTCCCGAGCTCCCTCACTCACACACACTGCTCCAGAGCTCCCTCACTCACACACACTGCTCCAGAGCTCCCTCTCACACACACAGCTCCAGAGCTCCCTCACACACACACACACAGCTCCAGAGCTCCCTCACTCACACACACTGCTCCAGAGCTCCCTCACTCACACACTGCTTCAGAGCCCCTTCACTCACACACAGTTCCAGAGCTCCCGTACTCACTCACTGCTCCAGAGCTCCTGTACTCCCTCACTCACACACTACTCCAAAGCTCCTGTACTCCCTCACTCACACACTACTCCAGAGCTCCTGTACTCCCTCACACACTACTCCAGAGCTCCTGTACTCCCTCACACACTACTCCAGAGCTCCTGTACTCCCTCACTCACTCACACACTACTCCAGAGCTCCTGTACTCCCTCACTCACACACTGCTCCAGAGCTCCCGTACTCCCTCACTCACACACTACTCCAGAGCTCCTGTACTCCCTCACTCACACACTACTCCAGAGCTCCTGCACTCCCTCACACACACCGCTTCAGAGCTCTGCACTCACTGGCATAGTTGTTCAGGTCGAACTGTGACAGCGCATCCACCTTCTCCTTGGGTTTCTTGGCCTCCTCCTTGAGCCTCCCGGACGGGTCCTTCCCAGACCGCTGAGCCAAGCAGGAGTGCTGGTCTGGATGCTGGGATACAGTGCTGTTGGTTGGATCAAAAGCAATGAATCTCTGAGCATGCTCTTCGAGCAGCCTGAGTTACAAGCCGAGGGAAGCGAAAGAATACAGGAAAGCTAGCCATCATCCCCGCCAACACACACCTGCACCCCGGGCAGATTCAGCACATGCAGGGCCAGAGAGAGTGAGAGAGCAGATGAAGAAAAGAGTCAAAAGAACAGGATGCAGAAGCAGAGTATTAAAGTCTCCGATATACAATTTTGATGGAATCCCAGGTGAATGGAAGGGTTGCAGGACAAAAACAAAACACACATCACTTAACAAAAGTTACATTTCAAATCAAAACAAACACACACTGCATAAAACACTCAACCTCTACAGACTCCAGAGTGGCCTCAGTATGCAGACACCCCTCTCCCTCTCCTCTAGTTACTCACCCTCTGCGCCCCGGCTTGCCCCCGGGCCCTCTGCGCTCTCCCCTTCCCCCACCGTAGCCCCGAGCAGGTTTGGGCCCGCTGTTGCCACGTCGGTTCTGCCGATCCACTCCGGGGCGTTGGCTGGAGAAGCTCCTCTTGGCTGCCGCGGTGAGGGCCTCTCGCTTGGGCGTGGCCCCCCCCTCTGAGCCTGTGCCCTTGGGCAGGGCCCCCTGAGAGGCTGTGGCTGCCTCGCCTTTGCGCTCCCTGCGCTCGTTGAAGTCGCTGCTCTCGGAGGCCGTCTCCCACTCCTCGTTGGCCTGGTCGGAGGAGTTCTGATTGGACAGGTCGGGGGACTTGCTCCCTGCTGTCTCAGAGACCCCTACTGCTGCCGCTGTGTCGTCCAGGGGGCCGCTGGGTATGGCCCTGCCGGGCCCCCCCCCTGCCTCGGCCGCTGCCGCCTCCCTCTCCTTCAGCCTGCGGAAGCGGGGCGGCTTGTCCTGTCTGGGCGGCCGGGCTGGCCTCTGTCTTCTGGGCCTCTCCCGGATGGGCTCCGGGTACTTCTTCCCCTCGAACCTGAGCGGCCGTCGTTCCGAGTTCAGCCCCTGGCCGTGCTCCAACCTCTCCCCCTCCGGCCTGAATGTCTCCATAGGCTTTGAGGGCCACTGGCAATCCTTCAGCCCCAGACGTCTCACTGGAGCCGACCTGGGTGGGCCTCTCTCCCTTCCAGTAGCCCTCCTGTACATCCCTGCTCCCCTGCCCCGCCTGGAGGGCTCCACTCTGGGGAGGAAGCCTGGCTTGGGGCGCCCCCCATCATCCTCTCGAAGCTCCCTGGAGCCGGGCTGTGCAGTGTAAGGAGGAGGAGGAGGGCGGAAGGAGACTGCTGCTGTTTTCAAAATCCTCCTGAGGTCCTCTCTGCGCAGCGGCCTGGCCTTGCTGCTGCTCTCCCTGTCGGAGGCCCCAGTGTCGCTGGCTGTGTCCCGGGCCTCGCTCTCCGAGTCCGTGTTGGAGCCACGCCGGCGCCTCCTCTTGGGAATCACCTCGAAGTCGGAGCTCTCACTGCGCGTCTCGCTCTCTTCCCGCCGTCGGAACGAGGCGGCCGAGCCGAGGGGCAGGTCCGAGCGCGGCCGGGGCTCCCTGTAGGGGTACTCCCCTCTACTCCTGCCTCTGCTAGCCCTTGCCCGGCCCCCGTAGCTGCCTCTGAAATTGCGGCCACGAGAGTAGTACTCCCCCCTGCCGTGGCCCCTGAAGCCTGGCTCTGGGCCCCAGTCTCTGTCCCTGTCTTGAACCCGGTCTCTGTCTTGAACTTGAACCCGGTCCCTCTCCCTATCTTGAACCCGGTCCCTCTCCCTATCTTGAACCCGGTCACGGTCCCTGTCCCTATCTTGAACCCGGTCCCTCTCCCTATCTTGAACCCGGTCCCGGTCTCTGTCCCTATCTTGAACCCGGTCCCTCTCCCTATCTTGAACCCGGTCCCTCTCCCTATCTTGAACCCGGTCACGGTCCCTATCCCTATCTTGAACCCGGTCCTGGTCCCTGTCTTCTCTCGGGTAAGCCCTCAGCGGCAGGTTCGATTCCTTCCTGGAGGCTGGCCTGGGTGTCTCGGGGTGGGTTTTCTCAACGGCAGGCAGTGGCTGCTTCTCCTGTTTCTCCTCAAGAGCTGTTGGCCCCAGTGGTGGCCCCAGAGCCCCCCCGGGCTTCCCTGCGCTCGCTGTATCCCAAGTATCAAGAGCCAAGGCAGGGGGCTCTCTCCTCACCCCGTCGCCAGCAGGTGCTTTCTGGCTCTCTGTTTTGGGTCCCTCCTTCCTCCCCCCTCCTCTCTCATGCCGCTCCTCCTTCTCCTTCCTCAGCTCCCTCTCCTCCTTCATGTCCCGCAGGATAGGCTTCTTGATGGGCCCCGATCTGCGGAGCGGTCGCTCTCCACCGGGCCCCTCCCTCCTGCTGGCCCCCGGCCTAGGACCCCAGCGCGTCTCAGATTTTGATTTGGGCGGCTTGTCTGTTTTGGGCAGGCCCTCGGCTGGCGGGATGGTCCTGCTGCTGCTGCTGCTGCCCAGAGAAAAGGGCTCCTTCCTGTGCTTGTCCTCGGGGCGGTCGGCCGTCTCCTTGGCTTGTGGTTTGGAGGCTGCCTCAAAGCTGGGCTCCTCCAGCTTTACAGAGTGGCTGGAGCCCTGAGACGCGCTCCTCTTCAGAGCCGCAGGGCTCTCCCCCGGCACACCCAGAGTCTCCTCTGCAGGGGCCAGGCTCCCTTCCTTGGGCTCGAACCCAGGCACCCCGGGACCTTTCTCAGTCTGCAGGGGGCCCGCTAGGTCCTCAGTGGCTCGGCTGCTGAAGCTGCTGCCCTCGTGCTCCATCAGGTCTCTGAAGCAGTCTGTCTTGGTCCTGGGTTTGAGGGGACTGGTCTCTGTGGGAGTGCGCCTCTCCAACTCGACCCCCGCCTCTGACCTAACAGGAACAGAGTAGACAGGAGCGAGAGTCAGAGGCACGGTTCTCTCTAGCAATGCGACACGATCAGTATAAAACTGAGGTCAGGCCTTTGCATTTAGTGTTAAAGGTTACAAGTAACTGAGACCAAAAGTTTGGAAAGCATTTGTCTTAATTTTAACCCTGTAACTCTATGGGCTTGTGCTATTACAAGAGAAAACAATACAGGATTCTACCAACTCATTCTACTGGGGCAGTAGGGTTCTTTCATACTGCACTGTTCATCCTCCTTTCATCTCTTCTGTTCCTCCCTTTTCTACTCCCCCCCCCCCCGTTCCATTAATGCACCCCACCAGCACCTCGTACCTGGGCTCCTTGGGATCATCTTGTACTTTGGGGGCTGTAGCAGCGGACTGGGGTTCTGTTTGGGGGTACGGCTCAGACCCCCACACCATACGGGGCTCCGCGGGCAGCCCGTGGTCTCTGACAGGCCGTGCCAGGTGATCAAACGAGTCGGACCCGGAGCCAGCGCCCTCCACCTGGTCTCTCCTAAGCAGCTGCTTGTGAGGCATCCTCCCTGGGGGAGAGAGAGGCGGGGGGGGGGTTCAAGGATAAGCCTACAAGGTTTTACGAGAAACATACGTTTCTAGGTTATATAAAAAGACAGGTCTGTTACAACACGTACTTTCAGAACTGCACGCCTGAGACATACATAGAGAATGGTAGTGCACAACAGGTAAAGAATGAGGACATCACTGCTAACTAGCATCACTGCACAGCACAAGGACCGATGCAGCTGCAACGTGTCACTTTAGAGTCCTCTTGTGTCGCTGCCTCTGTAACTGAACCACGTTACTGCTCCTATCTATGACCTACTTTATAATGCAGATGTGGGTTTTTTTTTTTTTTTAATTATGGCAGGGCAACTTATCAAACTCTATAGAGTTCGCACAACGCACTGTAAAAGGTCTAAAATGTGTGAAGCGTGTGATCGGAGAGGTATACCGCTAAGATTCATTGCGATCTTGTCGGCGAGTGTTTGGAAGAGGTCCTGCGTGGCTCGTCTGTACCTGGGTGCATGGGGGGCATGTCCATAGCAGGGGGGCGCCCCGACATCATGCGGGGGTCCATGTAGGACTGCATCATGAGCCAGCGGGGGTCGAACCCCATGGAGGCCAGGTGCTGCTGGTGTGGCCCCAGGGGCTGGTAGAGGGAGCGGTGCTGGGGAGGGGGGGCCGGGGCCCCTGGGGAAAGGGGAGCTGCCGACGCTGCCTGCTGCTGCTGCTGCCATTGCTGCTGCTTCATCTGCTCCTGCAGGACACAGACAAACAGACAATGCTGGTTCAGAGTAATA
Organism: Polyodon spathula; assembly: GCF_017654505.1. Taxonomy (NCBI): domain Eukaryota; kingdom Metazoa; phylum Chordata; class Actinopteri; order Acipenseriformes; family Polyodontidae; genus Polyodon; species Polyodon spathula. Next base: position 301,982 of record NC_054547.1, on the reverse strand, counting down.
CCAGCAGAGGCCAGATGACCTGCACTTACATCCGTTTGATTTTTTCACTTGTTTCAGCTCATCTAGCTGGACTACTCCAGAGTCGAAAAAATAAAATCAAAGAAAACTAAATAAAAAGGTTACCAGCCAGAGGAGCACGACATTACAATAGGATTTTATGTTAGGGCTGGCTTTCAGAAATTTACTGAAACGATCAGGAGCCAGAGACGTCAGGTAGGAATTTTTCACGCAGCTATATAAGGAAGGAACAATTTATTTAATGTCAAACATTTGGCTTAAAGTGGGTTGTTCTGAAACCCAAGGCTGGGTGCAAATCTCTCTTCGTTTCAAACCCGAACATATCGTGTTTCACACATTGCCATACCTGCTGTCTCAGAAAGCGTGGGGGCAGGGACTTCTGGAACTGTTTGGAGTATCCGGAGGGGAGGGTGGGACGCGAGTGGACAGACTCCCCCTCCCCACTCTCGGGGGTCAGGGCTGGGGGGTCCTCGCTGCGAGGGGGGTCCAGAGGAAGCAGCACAGGGCGCTCCTCGGCTGGAAACAAAAAACTAATAAATAAAACCACCAATAATAAAATACAACAGGGTTACACGCAGCTTAGATAAAAATAAAAAAATAAGATACATTTCTTTCAAGGATCTTAAGATTTTTTTTGGTCAATGAATTAGTACTTCTAAATTCAGCACTGCACACAAAGGTTCCCCCCCTCCCCGCTCCATGAGCGACCACATACCTCTTCCTCGTTTAAACACTCTCCTCCCCTCCCTCCCACAGCCTTGCTACCCCTTTCCTCTCCTCTCCCGCACCTACCTCTAGTAGCCTCCTCACTGTTGAAGCACTCTCTCCTGCCCTCTCCCTCTGGGGCAGTCTCCATCGAGGCAGGGGCCTCGTTCTCCACCTGCACCTCCCTGCCTACTGTCTCTGGCAGAGGGGGTGCAGTCACTATCACCGCCCCCTTCTCCTCCTCCTGCTCTTCAGACGGGACTCTCTCCTGAGAGCGTGGCCGGGGTGGAGGCTGGGGCTCGGGTAAGGGCTGGGGCTGGATGTCGGTCGTCGTCGTTTTCTCTGCGCTCTCTTCCGGAGCGGGTGCTGGTTGTGCCTCCGGTGCCTGCCTCTCTGGAGACGCTGCCGCGGCGGTGGCGACGGCCGGGGTGCCGAATTTCTCGTTGAGCCTCTTGAGTTTCTCCGCGCAGGCTGCCAGCCGCTGCTCCTCCATCCTCCGCTCCTCCTCCTCGCGCCTGCGCCGCGCCCGTTCCACGGCCTCGGTAGGCTCCGTCTGCTTCTTGCGCTTCAGCCTCCATGCCTCCGAGTCCTCAGACTCAGGGGCCCCTGTCACTGCCTGCAGCTTCCCCCGGGACGGTGCTCCTGCTGCAGCTGCTACTGCTGGGGGGCGGCCTGCAGACTGGGCCAGGGAAGGGCAGAGAGACGGAGAGAAAGACTGAAGCACATTACTAGTACGAGTAATCTGCTTCATCACTCTACTCAAATATGGTGACTGTGTGACAAAAGCACCTTAATCTTTAAAACTTTCATTTTAAGCCACCGCCTCCAACACAATAGAATGAATCTCCCTGCCATTCACTTTCACTGGGACCCCGATTCCTGTTAAACTACACGGCACAGTTTGGAAAGCACAAAACACTTCCCATAGGACGTGTACAAGCTGCCCCAACAGGAGCTCTGACTGTCTGGGATGTCTGTGCTGCGGCTCACTTGCCTGTGCTGCTGGTGAGCTGCTGAAGAGGGCAGTGCTGTCTGCCTCCTCTCCTGAAGACCACAGAATAATACAATCTAGTTCCAGCCACAAGCTCAGTCTGTCTTAGACATGGCTTGCCTGCCTGCCTGACACCCATCTCTTGTTATATCATTCTGGCAAACTGTTTTTATTATTATCCAGTTATCTATTAACCTGTGCCTGATGTGACTAACAAGAAAGAAGGAACTATGCAAAAGTTATAAATGTAACTAAGAACAGAGGTGTGAGGAGTACTGTGCATCTCACCTGGTACTCCAGGGGCTGGCTGGTCTTGCTGTGCTGCCCCCTGGTGTTGGGTGAAAGGGGTGCAGGAGCAGCACTCTCGCCCCAGGACCCCTCTCCCTCCTTCCACCGTTCGGAGCACTGCGAACTCCGGGTGCGCATCCACTCCCTGCAGAGAGGGGAAGAAAGGAAGGAGAGACAGACAGAGGGGGAAGTTAGAGGTACACTGGACCATCGCTGATGGCAGTGAGAGAGAGAGAGAGAGAGACACAGACAGACAGAGAAACAGTGAGAGAGAGAGAGAGAGAGAGAGACACACACACACACACACTCACCAGTTGTCTCCCTTGTCTTTGTTGGCCTGGTTCTCCTCATCATCGCTGAAGTTGAGCTTCTCTGTGTAATCCACCTCCATCTGGGCTCCTGATCATGCAGCACAAACAAACAGGTGCCTGAATTAGTCAGGGAGAAAACTCAGCTCTGTGCACAACACTGACTGAGTCTGTCGAACTGGGCTGTAAAGACTTGAGTTCATACATACTGCTCCAATACATTGTACAGTACTATAGCACTCTAGCTCAAATGCAAGAATGGAAATAAGGCAGAGAGTTTAATAAGATACCTGACCTTGGTGCCCATACACTGGAGCTACATTTTAAAACCTGGAATGGTGAAACTGCTGTGCAACAGGAGTCTATTTCCATCACTGACTCGCCAAATGCACAAGCTAATCAGAAATTGTTGTAAAACCTCATTATCTAAATGTAAGGCATATCTGTTTAACATTCTTGTTCAGTAACAATGGATAATAAACACCACACTCTGCTGGGATGCAGTGGCAGGAATAGGGTTTGCAAGAGTAAAGGTGTTGCTGTAGTGGAAGGTAATCAAGACTTTTAAAAACAATCGATCTGTCTCTGAAGGCCGCATGCAGCCACTCTGCTTACCAGCCCAGCCCTCGTCCACATCTGTGTCCAGAACGTCCAGCTCCTTGAGCTCTGTGGCACTGATGATGGAGGGCCTGTCCACCCCGTCCTGGGGCCACGACTGTGGGGCTCGACCGGCAGCCCTGAGGCCTCTTCAGACGTGGAGGGAGGGAGGGAGAGAAGAATATAAAAAAAAGTTAGAAAGCGTTCCTAAAAAGGACCTCGACGTGAGCCAGCCAGCAGGATGGTGCTGGACCAGAGATGCATGGTTTAGCCAGAGAGGGAAAAGACACAGAAAGAGGTAACTTACTTCCCAGCTTCTTGTGGAGGGAGCGGGTACCTGCAAGGGCCCTGCATCGGTAGGGAGGGCATGCGGGGATAGGCGTGGAACATCTAGGGGTGGAGAGAAACAGCTCCATTACTATTTTCACATTCTCTGCATTTACCATCCAATTTGACCCAAAAGCCCCTCAACTTATTCCGTGTTTCAGTAATAACCAAATTACATTTTACAATTTCTTTCCAAACTCCACCACCACGTTCCAGGGATGGAAATAAGGCTCCCATTGCATAGCAGTTTGATCCATTCCTGGTTTTTCTATGAGTTTAATAAGAAACATCTGAGCTTGTTACCTATACACACTGTGGCTATTGAAGCTCATAGTAAAACCTGGAATGGGTGAAGCTGCCATGCAATAGGAGTCTTCTTTCCATCCTAGTTTAGACCTCCAATGGGCCAGTGGCTACAACTAATAGAAGAAAAAGAAAAACAAAGAGAAGCCAAGTCATTTTGCTAAGCCCCCTAACACAGAGTAAACATTTCCTATCACACCTTATAGTGCAGTTACTACTCCTGGACAAAGGCTCTCATCTATATTCCACGTGGACAATTCTGATAACACTCCGACAGTCTGAAATCTTTAACACTGGGACAATGTCTGGACTATCAACGTCCCTACACACAGGAACTCCAATCGTGTGTACCCCTGGAAGCCCACCGCTCCCCTCGCTGTACTCACATAGGGGGGCATGATGCCTCTGAACTGGGGGTGGAACTGTGGAGGCACTCCCAGTGGCGACGGCTGCCCCCCGTTGAGTTTGACCTGGCCGAGCCCCTGCGGAGGAGGCTGGGTGCTGTAGGGGAGCCTCTCCCTGCCCTCCCTCTTTCCTTCCCGCTGCTCGCTCGCTGCCCTGCAGGGCTCGGCTTGCTCCGGGGTGGGAGAGGGGGTGCTACTGCCTCCCTCCTCCGCTGAAGGGGCTCCGACGTCAGGCTCGGAGCCGGCCATGCTCAGGTTCCTTCCACCGCCCTCCCTCCAGCTGCCAACATCTGCAGAGACAAGAGCAGCAGCAGGGTCACGGAGCGCACTGCAAGTACACTGCGGGGGTTACAGAGACAGGCAGGCACATATAGATACAGTGTGATCCACAGGAATGCGAGTGCCCATCACACGCAGTGAAGCTTTATAGGTATTTTGTGGGATAGAAGGGAGGGACTGTTTGCATCAGACTGGGAGCAATTAGTTGCTGTTCTCAATCTCTCTATACGGCAGTGACTGAGCTGTCTGTTCTCAATCAGTGTCTGTTCTCAATCTCTCTATACGGCAGTGTGGTCACTGAGCTGTCTGTTCTCAATCTCTCTATACGGCAGTGTGGTCACTGAGCTGTCTGTTCTCAATCTCTCTATACGGCAGTGTGGTCACTGAGCTGTCTGTTCTCAATCTCTCTATACGGCAGTGTGGTCACTGAGCTGTCTGTTCTCAATCTCTCTATACGGCAGTGTGGTCACTGAGCTGTCTGTTCTCAATCTCTCTATACGGCAGTGTGGTCACTGAGCTGTCTGTTCTCAATCTCTCTATACGGCAGTGTGGTCACTGAGCTGTCTGTTCTCAATCTCTCTATACGGCAGTGTGGTCACTGAGCTGTCTGTTCTCAATCTCTCTATACGGCAGTGTGGTCACTGAGCTGTCTGTTCTCAATCTCTCTATACGGCAGTGTGGTCACTGAGCTGTCTGTTCTCAATCTCTCTATACGGCAGTGTGGTCACTGAGCTGTCTGTTCTCAATCTCTCTATACGGCAGTGTGGTCACTGAGCTGTCTGTTCTCAATCTCTCTATACGGCAGTGAGGTCACTGAGACTCACTCTGAGGTCGCAGGCTGGGCCCCGGTCCATAGGGCTCCTCTGGCTGCTCCTTGTCCGACCCGGGCTTCTCCAGCTCCCCTGCTGCCTGCAGACTAGGAAACTCCTGCTGGAAGTGGCTGTTTATCCGGGGGCCACCTGCAACAGAAAGGTCTAATTCAATTCAAAGTACCATAGCAGAGGGGAGATATTTGGTAAAATCTAAACTAATATTTAACAAGTCATTGGGGTTGTCTGGTTTTGATGAAAGCAGCTTCTGTTGATTAAAACACACTGATTGGTTACCTACTGTGAGTGACCCATCCTGTGCACTTCTCCTGTTCGTCGACATTTGCCTTTTCGTTCCGGCTGCTAAAACCTGCTTGCTTTGCTTGTGAGTCAAAAGGCCACACCCCTGCCCCTGCTTCTGCATAAGAATTTACAAAAACGCACCCTTGTCTCTGAACTCTACGCGAATCACATGAGTGAACAGACAGAAGAAAGTTAGAAGAAATCATCATTTAGGGATTCTAAATTACCCCTATATAGAGTAATGTGTTTTAATTAACATATACTTTTATAACTTCGAGCTACACCGCTTCCAAGATTATATACAATATATACCCGCACTACACACACGTGTCTGTGTGTCGGTACACTGCATAAAGTAAACTCTGTTATAGTCCTCGTGTAGAGGGGTATTGCAGGTGCAGCCCCACACTCGGGCCTCACCCTGCACTCTGTTCTGTGGTTGTGAGCAGTAACCTACCATCTCCCTGCCCCACCAGCTTACTGCTGCCCCAGGACCGGCTGGCCCCACTGGCTACCTCCTGGGGGGCTGGGGGCCCTGGTTTGGGTGGGGGTGTGGGTATCTCCGGGGGCCTGGAACACAGACACAGCCTTTAGAACAGGGCTTTAAACACAGGGATGAAAACCTCACACACAACAGCAATATAATAAACCTGCTTAGAAAGTTTCACTTTCATATAAGCATCTAAGATTATGCGCATATATATATTATATATATATATATATATATATATATATATATATATATATATATATATATATATATATATATATTTATCGCGATCTCTATCTCTTTATAGAGATAAATTCGTTATGTTGTTTTTATCCACACAAAAAATAGGTTGAACGATGCTAAATTAAAGTATGGGGTTTAAATATTTAACAAAATATGACTTCATGTATGTGTATCCGAGATGGCCTGTGCCAATGCTAAGCTGCTGGCAGACACATTGGCAGTGTTGGGTGAAGCACTAAAAGACCCCCAGGACCCCATGTTCCCCTTACCGCTCCTCCCCGGGCTGGTCTTGCCGCGACGCCCAGCCGCTCCCGTCCTTGGGAACGATGTTCACGTTGGGATCATTCCCCTTGTTCTCCGCTTTCAGGCTCGGCAGGTTGGCTGGAGGTGGCATGCGCCTGTTGGAGGCCACCTTGCCCAGGCTCTGGAGCCCATGCCTGGCAGCTACTGAGAAGAGACAGGGAGCCGAACACAGTCAGAACAACAAACCTGCCTTTCAATTACTACAGAAATACCTGCAGAAGAAACTCAGCATGTACAAGGATGCAAACAAGACTCCCCTTGCATAGCAGGTTAATCCATTCCTGGTTTCACTAGGAGTTTAATGAGACACACCTGAGCTTGTTACTGGTACACTGGGGCTGATCAAACTTGTAGTAAAACCTGGAACAGGTGAAACTGCTGTGCAATAGGAGTCTTATTTCCAGCCCTGAGATCAGGAAGACATTCCCTGGGAGAGGACAGTCTGTACAGGACAGCACTGGTCAGTGGGATGCCCCACAATTAACTAGAGCGAGCCCTGGCCAGTGGCTCACCGTCAATACAGTACAGTATATTACAGCAGAGCAGCTTGTGCAGTACGGACCTGCAGTCTTCTGGGTCTCCAGCGGCTTTCCCTTGTATGTGTTAAAGAGGCTGAGGGTCGCGTACTTGGTCTTCCCATCCTTTGCCTTTGCGCTCTGGCCTGACTTCTCGGACATGTCGATGGCAACTCATTGAGTCTGGTACCTCCGGCCTCACCCTCAGAACCAGCCTCCTGGGAACGGGACAGAGAAGGCAGCAGGGTGGTCAGTCAGGTCAGTCTGTCTACCATTCCGCTGCAGCCAGAGAGACAGCAAGCCCTACACTCCTCACCGAGACCTCTCCACTACAGCAGAGACAGCAAGCCCTACACTCCTCACTGAGACCTCTCCTCTACAGCAGAGACAGCAAGCCCTACACTCCTCACCGAGACCTCTCCTCTACAACACAGAGACAGCAAGCCCTACACTCCTCACCGAGACCTCTCCTCTACAGCAGAGACAGCAAGCCCTACACTCCTCACCGAGACCTCTCCTCTACAGCACAGACAGCAAGCCCTACACTCCTCACCGAGACCTCTCCTCTACAGCACAGAGACAGCAAGCCCTACACTCCTCACCGAGACCTCTCCTCTACAGCACAGACAGCAAGCCCTACACTCCTCACCGAGACCTCTCCTCTACAGCACAGAGACAGCAAGCCCTACACTCCTCACCGAGACCTCTCCTCTACAGCACAGAGACAGCAAGCCCTACACTCCTCACCGAGACCTCTCCTCTACAGCACAGACAGCAAGCCCTACACTCCTCACCGAGACCTCTCCTCTACAGCACAGAGACAGCAAGCCCTACACTCCTCACCGAGACCTCTCCTCTACAGCACAGAGACAGCAAGCCCTACACTCCTCACCGAGACCTCTCCTCTACAGCACAGACAGCAAGCCCTACACTCCTCACCGAGACCTCTCCTCTACAGCACAGACAGCAAGCCCTACACTCCTCACCGAGACCTCTCCTCTACAGCACAGACAGCAAGCCCTACACTCCTCACCGAGACCTCTCCTCTACAGCACAGACAGCAAGCCCTACACTCCTCACCGAGACCTCTCCTCTACAGCACAGAGACAGCAAGCCCTACACTCCTCACCGAGACCTCTCCTCTACAGCACAGACAGCAAGCCCTACACTCCTCACCGAGACCTCTCCTCTACAGCACAGAGACAGCAAGCCCTACACTCCTCACCGAGACCTCTCCTCTACAGCACAGACAGCAAGCCCTACACTCCTCACCGAGACCTCTCCTCTACAGCACAGACAGCAAGCCCTACACTCCTCACCGAGACCTCTCCTCTACAGCACAGTGACAGCAAGCCCTACACTCCTCACTGAGACCTCTCCTCCTGGTTACCGGAGTCCCTGTTGTCTGAGGGGGAGGGTTGGGGTTACCGGAGTCCCTGTTGTCTGAGGGGGAGGGTTGGGGTTACCGGAGTCCCTGTTGTCTGAGGGGGAGGGTTGGGGTTACCGGAGTCCCTGTTGTCTGAGGGGGAGGGCAAGCCCTGGGGTCCTCACCGAGACCTCCCCTCTACAGCACAGACAGGCCCTACACTCCTCACCGAGGGTTGGGGTTACCGGAGTCCCTGTTGTCTGAGGGGGAGGGTTGGGGTTACCGGAGTCCCTGTTGTCTGAGGGGGAGGGTTGGGGTTACCGGAGTCCCTGTTGTCTGAGGGGGAGGGTTGGGGTTACCGGAGTCCCTGTTGTCTGAGGGGGAGGGTTGGGGTTACCGGAGTCCCTGTTGTCTGAGGGGGAGGGTTGGGGTTACCGGAGTCCCTGTTGTCTGAGGGGGAGGGTTGGGGTTACCGGAGTCCCTGTTGTCTGAGGGGGGGGGGGGGGGGGGTCCCTGTTGGGGGGGAGGGTTGGGGTTACCGGAGTCCCTGTTGTCTGAGGGGGAGGGTTGGGGTTACCGGAGTCCCTGTTGTCTGAGGGGGAGGGTTGGGGTTACCGGAGTCCCTGTTGTCTGAGGGGGAGGGTTGGGGTTACCGGAGTCCCTGTTGTCTGAGGGGGAGGGTTGGGGTTACCGGAGTCCCTGTTGTCTGAGGGGGAGGGTTGGGGTTACCGGAGTCCCTGTTGTCTGAGGGGGAGGGTTGGGGTTACCGGAGTCCCTGTTGTCTGAGGGGGAGGGTTGGGGTTACCGGAGTCCCTGTTGTCTGAGGGGGAGGGTTGGGGTTACCGGAGTCCCTGTTGTCTGAGGGGGAGGGTTGGGGTTACCGGAGTCCCTGTTGTCTGAGGGGGAGGGTTGGGGTTACCGGAGTCCCTTGTGTCTGAGGGGGAGGGCTTTGGGGTTACCGGAGTCCTGTTGTCTTAGGGGGAGGGTTTCAGGGACAACAGAATCCCTGTTGTCTGAGGGGGGGATGGGTTGGGGTTAACGGACAGTGAGTTGTCTGGGGGGGGGGGGGGGGGGGGGGTTGGGGTTACCGGAGTCCCTGTTGTCTGAGGGGGAGGGTTGGGGTTACAATGTGTGCAAGTACAGAATCCCATGTGCTGTGATGAGGCTAAGCATGGAAAGGAGGGTGTGCTTTTCTGTTTAACTATACAAAGAAAAAGCTGCCATTAGGACAGTGATTACACTTCAGTCTGGCTATGCACATGCATTTTTATTGTTTCTATTTCACCTTAATAAATAGCAGGTTCTATAAAGAACTGTGCAGGACCAAAGACATTTGTCCCAAATGTTAGTTCAAAATGACTAAGTAGCAGTTTCCCTGCTTAAACAGCAGCTCAGTTCACCCACTGCAGGTTTTATTAGGAGCTTGATGAGCCTCTGTGTGTAGAGGCAACACGCTCAGCTGTGTCTTATTAAACTACCTAAGCAATGCGATCCTTATTTCCAGCCCTGCTGTAACTAAACGTTATTCACTTCTTTAAACGCATTCTTTCTCTACCTTGGAAATTATATGCTAAGGTTCTGTTATATTCCGCATGCCACGCGTTTGAGGAAAAGAGCAGAGGTAATGTAATTGCCACGATCTGCGTAAAGCAGATCCAGCGTGTGTTACTCACACGGGGCTTCGGAACAGTGCTGACGCCGAGAACAACATGCTGTAGACGGAACTACACCATCGGGACAGTGAAAGAAATAACTCACACCCACAGCAGTGCCAGGGAAACGGAGAAATACACCTGCAGCCTGTACTGAAACACAACGCCAGATCGCGGTTGTCCTGTCCAGTTCTCATGATACGCGTAGACACACAGTCAATACCAATACGAGTCAGCAGAGTTTAATAATTCCGCTAGTAACATAGTGACCAGAAGCCAATAACTACAGTTCAGCACGCAGATGGTAGCGAGACTGAAAAAAAAAAATCGATGTACCTGCTCATGATATAATACCATTTAGACAAACGATGCAGTGTCAGCAAACATGATTACAAACTCGTCTTTGTGTGCAGCACCGGGCAGACCAGCGGAACTCCACGGCGATAGCTAGCTAGCTGTCTGTATAGCATAATAAATAGATGATAACACAGGGGCCCCCGTTTTGTGAAGACCAGACAGAGGGTGGGTCACAATAAAAAATACAACTAGATTATATGGGGACGGCCCGGTACCACCCCCTCTCAAGCCAGTGTGTAGCGGTATCTGGCATCTTTCTCGTCTCACACGACACTGTCCCTTTCCTCCTCTGCGCAAAGAATCGCAAGTCTCCATCACTGCCGGCCTGTCTCCTGGCTACAGTGCGAGGTCTCTCACGTCTCTGAGCCCTATCCCAGCCCACTCTCCCCGCTACCTCTCCCAGCCCACTCTCCCCGCTACCTCTCCCAGCCCACTCTCCCCGCTACCTCTCCCAACCCACTCCCCCAGCTACCTCTCCCAGCCCACTCTCCCCGCAACCTCTCCCAGCCCCAGCCCACTCCCCCCGCTACCTCTCCCAGCCCACTCCCAGCCGCCGTACCTCTCCCTGCCCAACTCCCCCCGCTACCTCTCCCAAGCCCACTCCGCCCGCTACCTTCCCTGCCCACTCCCCCCGCTCCCTCTCCAGCCACTACCCAGCTAACCCGGTCTCCTGCCCCACTCCCCGCTACATCTCCCGCCACTCCCCCCGCCTACCTCTCCCAGACCACTAGCCCGCTACCTCTCCCAGCCCCATCCCCCGCTTTACCTCTCCCTGCCCACCCCCCCAGCTACCTCTCCAAGCCCACTCCGCCCCGCGATACCTCTACCAGCCCCACTCCCCCCCCGCACCTCTCCCTGCCCACTCCCCCCCTACTATCCCAGCCCCACCACCCCCCCCCCACAATTCCACCCACGATCCCCGCTACCTCTCCCAGCCCACTCCCCCCGCTACCTCTCCCAGCCCACTCCCCCCGCTACCTCTCCCAGCCCACTCCCCCCGCTACCTCTCCCAGCCCACTCCCCCCGCTACCTCTCCCAGCCCACTCCCCCCGCTACCTCTCCCAGCCCACTCCCCCCGCTACCTCTCCCAGCCCACTCCCCCCGCTACCTCTCCCAGCCCACTCCACCTCTCCCAGCCCACTCCCCCCGCTACCTCTCCCAGCCCACTCCCCCCGCTACCTCTCCCAGCCCACTCCCCCCGCTACCTCTCCCAGCCCACTCCCCCCGCTACCTCTCCCAGCCCACTCCCCCCGCTACCTCTCCCAGCCCACTCCCCCCGCTACCTCTCCCAGCCCACTCCCCCCGCTACCTCTCCCAGCCCACTCCCCCCGCTACCTCTCCCAGCCCACTCCCCCCGCTACCTCTCCCAGCCCACTCCCCCCGCTACCTCTCCCAGCCCACTCCCCCCGCTACCTCTCCCAGCCCACTCCCCCCGCTACCTCTCCCAGCCCACTCCCCCCGCTACCTCTCCCAGCCCACTCCCCCCGCTACCTCTCCCAGCCCACTCCCCCCGCTACCTCTCCCAGCCCACTCCCCCCGCTACCTCTCCCAGCCCACTCCCCCCGCTACCTCTCCCTGCCCACTCCCCCCGCTACCTCTCCCAGCCCACTCCCCCCGCTACCTCTCCCAGCCCACTCCCCCCGCTACCTCTCCCAGCCCACTCCCCCCGCTACCTCTCCCAGCCCACTCCCCCCGCTACCTCTCTCAATCCACTCACCCCGCTACCTCTCCCAACCCACTCCCCCCGCTACCTCTCCCTGCCCACTCTCCCCGCTACCTCTCTCTGCCGGTCCCTCTCCTCTTCTTGTCCTGCTCGGTGTGGTGAAGACTCCCCCAGTCCAGGCAGGTGACACCCCTCAGCCTGCCTTTCTTTCTTTCTTTTTTTCTCTCTCTTTCTTTCTTTCTGTGTTTGGAGGGAGTGCAGGGGGTGAATTACAATGGTGTCTGCAGTTTCTCCTCAGCCGCTCTCTATATATCAGCGTCTTCCCCTTTCTGTGTGGAGGTGAAGCGCTCGGTAATCCTCCCTTTCCTGAGACGTGTCTTTGTTTCCTTCACGTTGTTCTTATTTCTTTATTTGTTTCGGAGAGACCGAGCGGCTCCCGCTGCGGCCTATAGCAGAATCAAAGATGGCAGGCCGCCAGCCCAGGACGCGCTGCGTCACACGTCACGGCGGCGGCGCACGGAGATCCCGCCTCCCTGCAATCGGGCGGGGAAGGTGTTCGGAGCGCGTAGTGTGAGACAGAGCAGTGTTTGGACGGGTTGCATTGCGGAGGTGTGGGTTCGGGGCAGTGCTTCGGCTTTTACAATGCGACGCCAGTGTGTTTGCCTTTTAAACAGTAATTTCATTAACAAAATACACGCAGCTCAAAGCACTTGTACTCTGTGCTTGTGAAATATTACAACAGCGTTACTACACAGCAGCTATCGTGCAGTGGCGCAACGGTCGCTTAGTTACCTCAGAGTCAGAAACAGCTCAAGACAGTGAGGTTTAATTAATTTAAAAATATATATTCACTTATCAATACCAGCATACCTAGGTAAGTTTAACTTAATTTAATATTTGTTTTTTGAGAGCTAATTTGAGCCTTTTCGTTTAGTTTAATGTAGAAAATAGACAGTCACAGTGTATGTTACTGTAAGGGAATTGTGGGGTTCGTGTATATTATGACAACGAACCAAACGAATGTTACCCAATGGAAGACGTTCTCTACTTTGCTGTACACATTCTTCAGTGGTAGACACCACTGACAGGGTGATAGACACTCTTGCGTTCCTCTGTTTAAGAATTTTTGACTGAATTGCAACGAACTAAAGGCGTTCAGCACTTTTATATGATCTCAACTCGTTTAGGGTTTGTTCGGGTTCTAGGAGAAGGGTTAGGGTTTGTTCGGGTTCTAGGAGAAGGGTTAGGGTTTGTGTTCGCGTTCTAGGAGAAGGGTTAGGGTTTGCGTTCGGGTTCTAGGAGAAGGGTTAGGGTTTGCGTTCGGGTTCTAGGAGAAGGGTTAGGGTTTGCGTTCGGGTTCTAGGAGAAGGGTTAGGGTTTGTGTTCGCGTTCTAGGAGAAGGGTTAGGGTTTGCGTTCGGGTTCTAGGAGAAGGGTTAGGGTTTGCGTTCGGGTTCTAGGAGAAGAGTTAGGGTTTGCGTTCGGGTTCTAGGAGAAGGGTTAGGGTTGTGTTTGGGTTTTTGGAGAAGGGTTAGGGTTTGTGTTCGGGTTCTAGGAGAAGGGTTAGGGTTTGTGTTCGGGTTCTAGGAGAAGAGTTAGGGTTTGTGTTCGGGTTCTAGGAGAAGGGTTAGGGTTTGTGTTCGGGTTCTTGGAGAATGGTTAGGGTTAGGGTTTGTGTTCGGGTTCTAGGAGAAGGGTTAGGGTTGTGTTCAGATTCTAGGAGAATGTTTAGGGTTACAGTTTGTGTTCAGGTTCTAGGAGAAGGGTTAGGGTTTGTGTTCGGGTTCTAGGAGAAGGGTTAGGGTTTGTGTTCGGGTTCTTGGAGAAGAGTTAGGGTTTGTGTTCGGGTTCTAGGAGAAGGGTTAGGGTTTGTGGTAGGGTTCTTGGAGAAGGGTTAGGGTTTGTGGTAGGGTTCTAGGAGGAGGGTTAGGGTTTGTGTTCGGGTTCTAGGAGAAGGGTTAGGGTTGTGTTCAGATTCTAGGAGAATGTTTAGGGTTACAGTTTGTGTTCAGGTTCTAGGAGAATGGGGTGTCATCAGTAATACAAAGTCAGTGTTGTGTGTGACATTTCATGGCTCCTAGTTACTCGTTTGTGCAACTTTGAACTTTTTCTACCTAATTAACTGGGATTGCTTTAAGTGCTATCTTTTTTGTCAGCATGTTTTAAATGACTCAGAGTGATACACATGTTCTGTGTATATTCATTTTATACATTGTCTGTGTTCATATAATCGTTATTAAAAGTTCAACTGGGTAGGTATAAGGTGAGCAGTGAGGATGTTAATAAAACTATCAGTGTTGTATTACACCATTGAGTTGATTACAGGTTAAGAGGTAGGACAGGACAGAGCTTAAATGTATGACAGTCCACACTTATTGTAACTGACTCTTAGGAAGGACTGGGGCAGATCTTAAATGTATCTGTACATTGTCACAGCCCCCTCCTCTATGTGCAGTCTTGCCTGGATGATTCTGCTTCTCAGCTCCGGTCTCGGCACCCTGGAGGCGTCATGCTCACCACTAGGTGTCTCTCTCTACTGTATTTATTATAATTAGGACTTCTAGTTTTCGGTTTTATTTTTTATCACGTGATGTCCCTTTAAACATAGTTTGAGCCGATTCGCTTTCTTAATCAAAAACTAATTACCAAAGGAAGCTGTTTCTTTTTACCCTCGTATCTTGACTGAGTTCACAAACGACATGCACTGATCTCACCTGATTATTTGAAACTGCATTTCATTCCGGCTCTAATCGCCAAATTCAGTTTATTCATTTCCACTGTGTTAGTTTCTAGCAGTGCGTCGCTAATTTAAACAATCTGTATTCGGTTAAGGCTTAACAGCCATTAGTTAAGGGTTAAAGGGAGGGAGAGAGATGGAAAACAAAAACCGAAAACTAGGAGCCCTAATTATAATCTTGTATTCCAGTCATCTGAGTTACAATAACTGGTTAAATATTTCATCTTATGTATAGTTGGCTAAGCTATAAGTGCAATCATATAATTCAGGATTATAAAATCTTCATAAAATTATTTTTAGACACCCTTATCTCATGAATTAATAGCAGTCAGTTAAAATGGAAGTTTTCCAATTACCCAAACAACAAACTACCCACCAACAATGAGATTTTCACAGCAATATGACTGAGGTTAAATATAATCATTTATTCACAGTTATAACCAAACACCAATTACAAAATGTGACGCCTTTTACAACATGTTTTCTTGTTTTCTCTTTGTTAATTCAAAATTCAGCTGATGATGACCAAAGTCCTGGGTCAGGGTGAAGTAACAGGGATGCTAACTGAAGCAGACAATGGAAAGTTTTGAATTGTATTTTCTGCCTAGCTGAGTGAGAGTCCCCAGATTTCCAGAGCTCAGGACTGGGGCATATACATTAACAATAGTTATAAAAAAACACTTTTTTAAAACATGCTTCTTATTTGAATATAGTGCTTTTTATCACCATTACTGTTTTCACATTAAACTAAAAAAAAAAAACAATGTATTGCTGTTTTTACCACTGCTTTTCTACATTTTGAATTTAGTATACTAACATATATTAAAAATAGTATTCATGAACCATTAATATGATTGCTGATTATTTATATAATTAACGCAAGGAATGCTATCTGGCTCCTTTGCAAACTGAGACTTTTAAGGTTTGGGGAAAAATCTCAGGTCATCGGGACATTTGATGGGAAAATGGGATGATCCCTGTAAAACCGGGACATCTGGTCAACCCAAGTTGGGTACAAATCTCTGGATAAAGGGGGGAGGGTTCTGGATAAAGGGGGGAGGGTAGCGGTGGATGTAAAGGGAAGCTGCAGTGCAGAGCAGGCAGGCAGCAGACAGTTTGAGCAGCAGAGGCACCACGGATGGGCGGGGTGTTTCTGGGAGCACCCGTGTTCTCAGTGGCTTGACGACGCGGTCCCACTGCGTGAGGATAGCATGGCGAGCCCCTGCCCACTGCCCTGGCCCACAGAGGCGGTACTGGTATGGGGTGCAGGGTCCGAACAGCAACTGGAGACCCAGCCTCGGGTCGCTGAGCAGAAGCCAGCCTAGCCTGGGGCGCACGCCCAGCTGTGCAGCCAGCTCATCCATGTAGGGGATATAGTCCACCTGGATGGTGTGGCGCTGAGACAGCACATACCTGCATTGGGGGGGAGAGAGAGAGAGAGAGTCAGCGCAGCCTCCACCTTTCACTAATTTATCCTTCACAAGATGAAATAACACATACATTTCAGGTGATATGTTTTTGTATCTTTACCTTTTGGTCATCGCTTTTTTCTTCTTCTCAATGTCCTTCAGCATAGATTTCTCCGGTGGCAGTTTTTGTAATTCTGAGATGAGAACAGAAGACAGGGACAGGGTAAAACAATACCCCCCCCCCCCCGACACCAGCCTGCTGCCGCACACCACCACCACAGCTCTCAGTTAATGTACCCTCTCCCTCCCTCATCAAAGAGGCAGCTGTCCTTGTGAAGCAGTCTTCACCAGTAATATGGGTACAGCTTTTTAACAGAACCAAGACTTTGCACATAAACTGTTATGTATCTGGAATACTCTTAATCTTTAAAATAAACTTCAAAGACAGACTGCTCATTTAAAGACAAGAAACAAATGTAATATAATTACACAGTCCATGTCATGTTTGTTAAAAGACAGCAACATGTTTTTTCTGTTTCTTGTGTCAGATGACTCCACAATTATAAGACAGTCACGTGCACAGAAAATCGAAATTCTGTCATGTTAAGTATTTGCTTGGACTGACTGCACACAATTACATTTCAGGCCAAGACAGATGTTGAAAAACTGTTCAGTGCATCTGTCATGACCAAAACCTCTAACCATCTAAACCCCATCTCAACCCTATCCACACCAATCCACTGGTAATTTGCAAGCTTCAATCACCAACTCCTACCTGCAAAAACCCGCGTTGCCCACCGCGCCTGCAGCTCCGAGACAGGCATGATGGCTCCTAGAGGCTGGATGAGTCCAATGACAGCCAGTGTGGGGCGCTCCAGGGCAGTAGGGAACACATACTTGTACAGAGACACCTGGTTGTTGGCCACGGCGAGGACAGAGTTGTCGAGGAAGGGGAAGGAGAAGGTGTATCCCGTGGCGAAGACCACCACGTCGATTCTCTCCACGCTCCCGTCCTGGAACACCACGCTCGCACTCCTGAACTCACGCACATTGGGTTTGACCAGAACTCTCCCTGACAGGATGCGGTTTGGGAGATCGTCGTTCATCATGGGATGCTGGCTGAACAGCCTGTGAGTGAGGGAGAGGAAACACATGGTGATCTCTGTTCACCTGGTCCTCACAGGAGCCATGCCTGGACATTACCTGTGCTCGGGCTGGAGTCCGTACAGGCTGTGGTCAAAGCGGGCGTTGAGCTTCCTCTCCCCGAGCCAGTTCAGGAGGCTGTAAGGCAGGTATTTCTTCAGTAGTTCCATGATGCGTGTGCTGTACATGATATCGATAGGGTACCCATTATCTGAGACACGATTCAGCACCCAGGAGCCTCGCCTCGTACTCAAGAACACCTGTGGAGGATTGAGATCCTGACTTACTCTCTTAACGTTCGTTACACAGCTGTATTTTGTCGTTAGACTCACTTTTCTAAAGGGTGCATGAATAGCGTTTGAACCATGGGCTGGTCATGGTGCTTCTGAACTATAGCTGAAGAAACAAACTGACCTCTCTGCTGGGTTGTTTATTTGTGCGCATTGCGGTGGCCCACCTGCTCTGCGACTCCGCTCATCTCCACAGCAATGTCACCTCCCGAATTCCCAATCCCAATCACCAGGACCCTCTTCCCCTGGAATTCTTGGGGACTCTTGTAATCCCGACTGTGGAAATACTGCCCTCCGAACTTCTCGATCCCTAGAGGGCATGAAGAAAGCGTGTTTAAATTCAGGTCTCCAGATTGTGGAACTCATTGCCCTTTTCTATTAGAGATGCTGCCTTGGGCAATTCCTTTAAGTCAAGATTAAAGGCTTACTTTTATAGCCTTTTTAACTTGACTTACTTGACTCATTGTTTGTATCTTTTTTATTTATTTATGTTGCGATTGTTTTGTGTTTTATCTGTATATATTCATTCTTATTCATTTCTTGTTTTCTTCAATTGTTTAATTTGTATTTTATTATGGTAGTATTAAAGGTGCTATATAAGTGCAAAGCAATAGAATTGAAACAGAATAAACGAGTCACCTGTTGATGTATGCTGGTGCCAGTGTATTGTTGTATTAATGTACATTAACTCTATTATATATTATAGACAATGTTGCTGTTACCCCAGAGTCCAGTTCAGCCCCTCAGTGTTACCCCTCTTGCACACAGAGCTTGTGTGGGAGTCATTACCTGGGAAGTCGTGCAGAGGCATGTGGGGGTGGGTGTGGTGTCCAGTGCAGACCATCACCCCGTCGAAGGTTTCTGATTGCTCCTGTCCCGCACTGCTCACACTCACCACCTCCCACTGTCCCGAGCGGGAGAAATCCGGACGCTTCTTCACACTGCGCACTGCGGTCTGAATCACAAACACACAGGGAAAGGAAACAGTCAGTAAGCAGATTTACACAGTGCAGTCGTTTCCACAGAGCCAGAGCACGGCAGGGCAAGGGAAACACACACTGACCTGGAAGCGAATGTGGCGCGTGAGCTCAAAGTGCTGGGCGTACATGCGGAAGTATTCCAGAAGACAGGAGTTGTGCATGTAGTTGGGAAAGTGATCAGGAATGGGGAAGTCACTGTAGCACATCATCTCTTTGGAGGTGTTGATGATGACAGAGCGGTAGATACTGGCTCGCTCAGCCTCTGCTGTCTCCTGCAAACGAGAGACACAATTATACAGCTGACTGGAAAGGGTGGTGCAAACTATGTGCTCTTCACACACTGTACAGTACACTGGGCTCCTAATGAGCTGCGGAATGAACGAAACAGAAGCTCTCTACGTATATGTGTTTGTAAAACCCAGATGACTCGTATACTTGTAACATTCAAATAAAACCTGCCTGTACAATGCTTAACAAAATCAGCTTGAAGACTGGGGGTGGGGGGCTATTAGCAAAGAAATGCTGAAAAAAATAGGTGCAGGGTCATATTTCAAAAACACTCAACATCTGCCTTTGAGAAATCCAGGGAATTATCTGAGACACATCGCATAGCAGTTTGAGGCATTCCAGCCCGTACAGTAATTTGACCTTAACTGGACAATCCGGATCCTAAATTAGACACATGATGCATCGTTTGTGCAAGCCACTTACATTATTCCCTGGCTGCAATAAACTCATTTGTACAGGTTATGTTTTTTTTGGACATGATCACTGAGATTCTTGACTTAAAGCATGAAAGCATCTGTGTGTAACAAGGCGGAGGCTGTGCGGGACCCTGCGCAATGCAAGCCAGTGTCTTAACCGTAATGCAAAAGAGCCGAGCTTCTCTGCATTTGTGGCTTTGGAGCTTTTAACCTCATCTCACTGACGGGACAGAATCTGTAACAGCAGTGCAGCACACAACACTGCCCAACAAAGACCCTGCAGAGTTGACGTGAGGTTTTATAATATGGGCTCTCTTTAAAGGAAAGAGCAGAATCAGAATGAATTCAAAGCACCCCCTCACCTTGAACCTCCAGAGCCCCCCGATGTCCTTGCTGCGTTCGAAGCAGACTGGCTCCAGTCCCTCGTCCAAACAGCTCTTAATGCAGGTGAGCCCCGAGACTCCGGCCCCGATCACAGCTATCCGCCGACCCATCTCACTGACGCTACAGTGGGGAAGAGGGAGACGGGCGCTTACATTGATGTGCACTTTACAGATCGACGCTAACACACTCCCTTATCCAGCAGAAAACAAGTGCACATATCAGTATTTATATAAACATCAGTAGCAACTTTACTAATTACAGCACAAGGTCTTTTCAGCTGTCCTTACCTGCTCCGTTTCAGTCTCAAGCACACACTGCAAGATCTTTGCAAAGCTCTTCCTAGCCAGTCTTATGCACAGTACATAAGTTCGCGTGACAAGAACAAAGTCCTATCAAAGTGTTACGCAACCTTCCAATTTGCCAGTGACTGGGTGAAAGGGTTTGTACTGTGGCCTCAGACCTCCACTGTAACTAGAGCAGGGTAGAGAGATCAGGTGTGAGATTAAAAACATCTCATGCCTCAAGTGGAAGACAAATAAGAGCATATCAAGACTGAATAGATTTAATTATTTTAGCCTGTCTGCATGTGACATGCCTTTTAAACTCTGAATAATTCTGGTCGCTCTTCTTTGCACTCTTTCTAGAGCAGCAATATCCTTTTTGTAGCGAGCTGACCAGAACTGAACACAATATTGTAGATGAGGTCTTACTAATGCACTGTAAAGTTTTAACATGACTTCCCTTGATTTAAATTCAACACTTTTCACAATATATCCAAGCATTTTGTTGGCCTTTTTTATAGCTTCCCCACATTGCCTAGATGAAGACATTTCTGAGTCAACATAAACCCCTAGATCCTTTTCATAGATTCCTTCTTCAATTTCAGTATCTCCCATGTGGTATTTATAATACACGTTTTTATTGCCTGCATGCAGTACTTTACACTTTTCTATATTAAATATCATTTGCCATGTGTCTGCCCAGTTCTGAATGCTGTCTAGATCATTTTGAAAGACCTTTGCTGCTGCAACGGTGTCTGCAAAATTTAACTTTTTAAGTTTTCTTACTATACCAGAATTTAAGTCATTAATGTAGATTAGGAATAATAGAGGACCTAATACTGATTCCTGTGGTACTCCACAGGTTACTTCACTCCATTCTGAGGTACTTTCTGTTTTCTACATGTTAACCACTCCCTAATCCTAATTCTGTAGGCATTTCCTTGAACGCCTACTGCGTTCAGTTTGAGAATTCATCTTATGTGCAGGACTCTGTCAAAAAGCTTACTGGAATTTGCTATCCTTATGCTGTACTGGGATCTGTTCTGAATCCTTGTAATTTCTCAGTTAAACAGTCAGTTATCTAATTAACCCCCTAAAACAACACAAACATTTTAAACAAAACTTAAAAGTAACAAGATCATTCAAGCAATAAAACAACAACACTGTTATTAACATGTGACTATTTTAACAACTGTCACTTTAAAAGAGTTTCATTTTTTATTAATAAATAAATAAATAAATCAAACCTCTGAGCAGGCCTTGCCTAATCTGTTGTGCTTCTCCAAACAGCAACAGGCTCCTGTTGCACTGAGTGCTCCCTTCCCCCTGTGCAGCTCTGCTGGCCAGTTGCCTGCCTGTTTGGTTGGAAGCTGGCAGCTCCGCCCCCCCTTGTAATCAGTGTGGGTTCACTGGAAAGCTGTGCTCAGCCTCCAGTGGTGCAGGCCGCCTTTGCAAACTTGCTTCAATCAGACCGACTTCCCTGCTTCTCTTTCACTAGCGGAGTGCAAGATTGCCAGTTCTTGTCCTGCTCCCGGCTCCTATTTTCCAACCTTTTTCACTATATTGTTGTTTGGAAAATGCTGTATTTTGGGTGAGGGTGATTTTGATGTTACGTACATATGGCAAAGTGGTAATTAGTAGAGCAGGTGAAGTGCAGAGATGCCAACTATGGTTTTCAGGCTCTGCTACGGTGATACGGGCCAAGTTAAAAAAAAAATACTTTTTTTTTTTTTTTTTAATTAGACTTGCGTCAGTGATCCTGTGTAAATGATGGTGTGCGTTTCCGCGTTCCCATTTTTGTGTCCGATTCACGCGCTGTGATTGGCTTGTGGTTAAAAAAAACGCACAGTACCTAGACCATTTACAATGGGACATGCACGGTAGTCAAGGCTTTGCCACTATTGGAAAAAAAAAAGACGATCAGTGATTGGACGGCCAAGATATAACAAAAAGTGTCTCGGCAGCAAGCAAATGGTAAATAGCAGCGGTAACTTTTTCATTCAATTTTTAATAAAGGAAATGGCAACACAAAAAAGACAGCGGCTGAATTCACAAAGGTTCAAAGAGGATTACATCAAGGCGTATACATTCATAAAAAAAAGTAAGATATCGGAACATCATGCATACTGTGAGTACTCCAGGTGCGATTTAAGTGTCAAGCATGGGGGAATAAATGATATTGATGAACACGTCAGAACCTTGAAACATGAGAGGAATTCACGAGGAGCTCAGGAAAATAGATCTTTGGATTGTTCTTTTTTTAAACAGATGGTGAAAATGACGTGATTAAAGCGGAGACTCTTGTTACGAACTTCATTTTAGAGCACAATTTACCAATTGCTGTTGCAGATCCCACAGGCCCACTTGTGAAAGTGGCTTTTCCTGATAGTAAAATTGCTTCCGAGTACGGCTGTGCGAGGAGCAGAACGACAGCAATCGCTGAAACTGTAGCATCTGTTTCAGCTACTGAACAGGCCTCGGCTTGGAGAAGTGATTTTTTTGCCATTGCAAGCGACGGCAGTAGTGACGTCGAGACTCAGCTGTACCCAGTTGTAATACGTTACTTCAGTGAAGAAAATAAGTCTGTACTGATGAAGTGCAAGAGTGCTACTTATACTAAGTTACATATGTGAATAAGCCATAACATTGACCGGCCATCACCGACACTGAATTGTGCTCTTTAGTTTACATTTTTGTATCCTTAGCATAATAATCTGTAGTGGTAAAAAGCTTTTTTTTTTTTTTTTTTTTTTGGCTGAAATTAAATGCCTTTTTTGCTTCAATTCTAGATTGAGAATTGCCAAGACTGGCTTATATGCCTATATTTTAGTTCAACTTTATGTTATAGTGTTAGGTACAGTTTTGTGATATATATATATATATATATATATATTATATATATATATATCTATATATATATATATATATATATATATATATGCAGTAAAGAAATGTATTTATTGGTTCAGAGATGCTAAATCATATACTTCCTTGTACATAAACAATAAATACTCTGTACTGTGAAAAATGTATGCTGAATCTCCTTGACTACTGTTTTTTGAAAAGCTGTAATTTGAGTCACGGTCAAGAAAGAGGTCTTACTGGAGCACAGACATAAAACTATGATTTTAATAAAACCTGTATTTTTATGACAAATAATTAACTCTGAGTTACATTTCTGTCTAAACATTATATTGTTGGATATCGACTGATTTTCTCCTTAATTGCGTGAAGCGGGCGGGTTTAGGGTATGCTAGGGTTTTCTTGATGCTTCGCTCACCAGGTGCTAGGATTTCCATTTTCAAATGTTGGCATCTCTGGAAGTGCAGGTGCAGTAACCCATCAAGAAAAGACAGGCAACAAAGTACAGGTGAAATGGTTTCTGTTTTATTTGTAATCCAAATGGTCTGATGACCAGACAGTAAATAATAGAAAGGACAGGCAGTATACAGCGGTGTGTATCGCGCAGGGAATAATTATGGGCTACAGTCCAGTACAAACACACACGAGATACAACACTGTCACCAGTCCAACGTGCGTGCTGTACTGCTCGCTGTGAATTACAATTTATCCATGAAGCAATGTGCAGGGTTGTCCGGGTTTAGTGCTGGCTGTGGGCGACAGCTCCGGATTGTGTTAGCTGTCTAGTCTTAATAAGCAAACAAACAAACAGTACATTTTAGACAGACAAACAGTAACACAGTAACAATCACAGTATCAGTCCTTTCGGTTCTTAGCATAACCATCACAAAGAACAGATCACCTCACTACGTCCTCTTTATAAACCGTCAACCGTGGCGCCTTGGTTAACGAGTGCACCCACTCCTCCAATCAGCCGTTAACCTTCTGGCTCAATGATTTAGTGTACCGCAGCTCAGTCCCCTTTCTAGATACTTCAGCCTAACCCTGGGAATGAACTGTCGGGTCATCCAATCCAAGGTACTCTGTTCCCTTTACACAGCAACCTCATCCAACACCAAGAATCATTCCATATCTGTCACAATACTGTATATCTATTTTCCCTTATGTTAAAACAATAATTTAAAAAAATAAATACTGGTAATAAAGAGTTTTACGTGAAACCGTCTGGAAATTCCTGGGGCATCTGCAGCTCCCTAAAGGGGAGCAGCTGGGAATTTTTGGAGCACCCTTTATTTGTTCAATATGTTGAACCAAGTTCTAGGTAAAGGGACTTTCTACTATTTATCAGTGTTACTCTCAGTACACCTGCAACACTGTCACACTAATCTGAGCCTTCTTTATCAGTGTTACTCTCAGTATACCTGCAACTGTCACACTAATCTGAGCCTTCTTAATCAGTGTTACTCTCAGTATACCTGCAACACTGTCACACCAATCTGAGCCTTCTTTATCAGTGTTACTCTCAGTACACCTGCAACACTGTCACACTAATCTGAGCCTTCTTTATCAGTGTTACTCTCAGTATACCTGCAACTGTCACACTAATCTGAGCCTTCTTAATCAGTGTTACTCTCAGTATACCTGCAACACTGTCACACCAATCTGAGCCTTCTTTATCAGTGTTACTCTCAGTGTACCTGCAACACTGTCACACCAATCTGAGCCTTCTTTATCAGTGTTACTCTCAGTATACCTGCAACACTGTCACACTAATCTGAGCCTTCTTTATCAGTGTTACTCTCAGTGTACCTGCAACTGTCACACTAATCTGAGCCTTCTTTATCAGTGTTACTCTCAGTGTACCTGCAACACTGTCACACCAATCTGAGTCTTCTTTATCAGTGTTACTCTCAGTATACCTGCAACACTGTCACACCAATCTGAGCCTTCTTTATCAGTGTTACTCTCAGTGTACCTGCAACACTGTCACACCAATCTATTCTATTGAATCTATCAGGCATGTTTTATTGTTCTTAACTGTATTGTCTTATCTCTTATTACATGTTATACAGCAGGGGAGGCAACCTCCACAGATCCAGTCCAGGTCTTTCTTTCAACTAGTTTAACAGCAGACTGAGTCCTAAAACACTTAACTACTTTTATTTAAGGCCTGTGAAACCTGTAATGGAAACGCAATCCAGGAACAGAAGTGGTCACAAAATACTTAAACATGTTATAGTTATTTAAAAAAAAATATAAATCACAATATGGCCACATCATAAATCTCAATTTCACGTAAGTATTACATCAATACTCAGTATATGCTCTATATATATGTATAGCTGGTGAAGTGATGTGACATGCATTGCAGAGGACTGTACAGCAGTGAGATCCACCTGGACTCCGGTCAGGGTTCCACAGGGTGCAGCGATGCAGGAACTCCAAGAGAAGGCTTGTGGGGTTCTCATCCCCTTCAAGGTGCAATTATGACTTGAGTGGACCAGCATTCAGAAACAACACATTGCTTAAAGACAGTCTCTGATTCTTACTGGCAGTAAAAAAAACAAGTTAGCTTGTTTGATAGAGGGGGAAGAACTTGTACACTCCCGTGCAAATACCTGAGGGCACCAGAGGAGGGCGCTCAGGTGCTTCATAATGCAACCTAGTGAGAGATCAATCTGTTTGCTAGCAGAGACAGCCCCCATTATAACCAGGTGAAACCCAGGGGACATGGCTCTCCTTCAGCGCAGAGTTTTCCAGGGCTAGAAGTGCTAGTGTGGAGCTCCTGCAGAGCTGTCTGTCTGAACCCTAACCCCAAAACCCAACAACATTTCAACAAATTATACCTCTAACCCTAACCCCAAAACCCAACAACATTTCAACAAATTATACCTCTAACCCTAACCCCAAAACCCAACAACATTTCAACAAATTATACCTCTAACCCTAACCCCAAAACCCAACAACATTTCAACAAATTATACCTCTAACCCTAACCCCAAAACCCAACAACATTTCAACAAATTATACCTCTAACCCTAACCCCAAAACCCAACAACATTTCAACAAATTATACCTCTAACCCTAACCCCAAAACCCAACAACATTTCAACAAATTATACCTCTAACCCTAACCCCAAAACCCAACAACATTTCAACAAATTATACCTCTAACCCTAACCCCAAAACCCAACATTTCAACAAATTATACCTCTAACCCTAACCCCAAAACCCAACATTTCAACAAATTATACCTCTAACCCTAACCCCAAAACCCAACAACATTTCAACAAATTACACTTATGAATTGACAGAATGACAAATCTAGATATTATTGCTTTTTTTCTTTTAATATGAGTGACTGTTTAATAATCTCAGTTGTTTTACATGTTAGTTGTGCTCCTATCCTGTTCTGTACAGTGTAAACACACACAAAGCTCTTTTATTCCTAGGGGTCCTGCACTCGGCTGACTTGCACTGTGAGCAGGTCCCTGGCGATCGAAAGTCTTCGTTCCTGCTAGCCCACATTCTCGCTCTGATCTCTACAAAGTCACTTGAGGTGAGGTACCTTGCTTTAAATGCCAGGCTGAGTTTGACAATCTGAAACCTGTTGTAGTTTGCCATGCTTGGGTCTGCATGACAGCGTTCTCCTGCCAGTTCAAGGAAAGGCAGTTCTAGCAACTCCAGACCATTCCATTACAGGACCTCCAACCAGGTCCTTCCTATTTGAAGAGCAATGAAAATCACAGTCCTGGTGGGCCGTTCCACTCCAGGTCTAACCAGTAAAATGAGAGAATGAACTACTTCAGGGTCTGGATGGGGGTGTAATTGGGTCAATTTAAAATTTAAACAATTTAAAAGAGAGAAGGACCAAACGTGGACACCTCTGAATTAGAAAGTTATGCTGGATTGGTTGGAACGAAGTCTTGCAATGAAATGGACCTGAACTGGAGCTTTCATCCAGCCCACGCCAGTGAATTTGTTCTGAAGGCAGCTGGTCGCTCAGGACAGGTAGTCTTCAACACAGGGGGTCTTCCCCACAGCTTCTCAGTGCCCTGGATCAGTGGCTCTTTCAGTCCATTCAAAACCAGGACCTGATTTCAACAAGGCTCTGCACTGCTAAATTCAATAAGTAAGTACTGGTTTCAACAAGGCCCTGGGCTGGAATGGACTGAAAGAGAAACAAGGCCCTCTCACTTACTGCATGATGAGAGTTACTCATCAGAAGCTACCTGCCCAGGTATTATGAGGTCAGCATTACACTCCAAGCCTGTCCTACTCCGTCACTGCTCCTCTTTGTGAAGGCATGACTGTGTGAAACAATGCATTGTGCGAGACTTACTGACAAAATAAAATCATTAAAAAAAAAAAAAAAAAAAAAAAGAAAATCAGTGTTAGTGCCTGCCCTGCCAAACTAACAGGAAGTGCTTGGAGCATGTCAGTGCTCTGCAGTAAATGTGTCCCTGAGTGCGGTGACAGTTCTGTTAGCTGCCATTGCAGCAGAGGCAAGCTCAAAGTGCTATCGGCACCCCTTAGTGAAACGAGACTGCCGAGCTCCTGAGCCAGCCCCTGGCTGGAAGGACGAGGTGACATGCAGCAGCTGTTCAAGCGACTTTGCTGTTGCTGACATTGCCAAGGAATGATCCTTGAGTGAAAAATGAGAGCAACAAAAATAAATGCATTCTCCATTTGAGCAGCTTGGTGAGGTGGGGAGGCTTGCGAATGTCACCTACAAGCAGTTGTTTCCAAAGTTGCCTGAAAAGGTGTTACAGCCAGCCAGCCTAACCAACGTACAGCCTCACTCGCTTCATCCTTCAATCCCCTGGAGGAATGCTGACGATCAAACCCCACCGACACCGCGCTAACCAAGACGCGCCAACCCCGCCGACACCGCGCTAACCAAGACACGCCAACCCCACCGACACCGCGCTAAACAAGACGCGCCAACCCCGCGCTAAACCGCGCTAAACAAGACGCGCCAACCCCGCACTAAACAAGACGCGCCAACCCCGCCGACACCGCGCTAAACAAGACGCGCCAACCCCGCCGACACCGCGCTAACCAAGACACGCCAACCCCGCACTAAACAAGACGCGCCAACCCCGCCGACACCGCGCTAAACAAGACGCGCCAACCCCGCCGACACCGCGCTAAACAAGACGCGCCAACCCCACCGACACCGCGCTAAACAAGACGCGCCAACCCCGCCGACACCGCGCTAAACAAGACGCGCCAACCCCGCCGACGCCGCGCTAAACAAGACGCGCCAACCCCGCCGACACCGCGCTAAACAAGACGCGCCAACCCCGCCGACACCGCGCTAAACAAGACGCGCCAACCCCGCCGACGCCGCGCTAAACAAGACGCGCCAACCCCGCCGACACCGCGCTAAACAAGACGCGCCAACCCCGCCGACGCCGCGCTAAACAAGACGCGCCAACCCCGCCGACACCGCGCTAAACAAGACGCGCCAACCCCGCCGACACCGCGCTAAACAAGACGCGCCAACCCCGCCGACACCGCGCTAAACAAGACGCGCCAACCCCGCCGACACCGCGCTAACCAAGACACGCCAACCCCGCGCTAAACAAGACGCGCCAACCCCGCCGACACCGCGCTAAACAAGACGCGCCAACCCCGCGGACTAAACAAGACACGCCAACCCCGCGCTAAACAAGACGCGCCAACCCCGCCGACACCGCGCTAAACAAGACGCGCCAACCCCGCCGACACCGCGCTAAACAAGACGCGCCAACCCCGCCGACGCCGCGCTAAACAAGACGCGCCAACCCCGCCGACGCCGCGCTAAACAAGACGCGCCAACCCCGCCGACACCGCGCTAAACAAGACGCGCCAACCCCGCCGACGCCGCGCTAAACAAGACGCGCCAACCCCGCCGACGCCGCGCTAAACAAGACGCGCCAACCCCGCCGACGCCGCGCTAAACAAGACGCGCCAACCCCGCCGACACCGCGCTAAACAAGACGCGCCAACCCCGCCGACACCGCGCTAAACAAGACGCGCCAACCCCACCGACACCGCGCTAAACAAGACGCGCCAACCCCGCCGACACCGCGCTAAACAAGACGCGCCAACCCCGCCGACACCGCGCTAAACAAGACGCGCCAACCCCGCACTAAACAAGACGCGCCAACCCCGCCGACGCCGCGCTAAACAAGACACGCCAACCCCGCCGACACCGCGCTAAACAAGACGCGCCAACCCCACCGACACCGCGCTAAACAAGACGCGCCAACCCCGCACTAAACAAGACACGCCAACCCCGCACTAAACAAGACACGCCAACCCCGCCGACACCGCGCTAAACAAGACGCGCCAACCCCGCCGACACCGCGCTAAACAAGACACGCCAACCCCGCCGACACCGCGCTAAACAAGACGCGCCAACCCCGCACTAAACAAGACGCGCCAACCCCGCCGACACCGCGCTAAACAAGACACGCCAACCCCGCCGACACCGCGCTAAACAAGACACGCCAACCCCGCCGACACCGCGCTAAACAAGACGCGCCAACCCCACCGACACCGCGCTAACCAAGACGCGCCAACCCCGCCGACACCGCGCTAAACAAGACGCGCCAACCCCGCCGACACCGCGCTAAACAAGACGCGCCAACCCCGCCGACACCGCGCTAAACAAGACGCGCCAACCCCGCGCTAAACAAGACACGCCAACCCCGCCGACACCGCGCTAAACAAGACGCGCCAACCCCGCGCTAAACAAGACACGCCAACCCCGCCGACACCGCGCTAAACAAAACAACTAGCTCCATTTGAGTGCCCATCCATGGGCTGGCCTGGTCCTTACATTCATTTGGGTTTTTTGGGAGAATTTGAGTAATCTGTAGTTGCTTTTAGCAGCATGGGGTGTTGTGTAAGGGTGTTACACACCACAGTGAAACTGCACGTGTTTGCCCTCGCACTCCTCACATGTCAGAGAAAGTCGCGAATGGCTGCACTTTCCACTGCTTCTGCACTTGCATTGCAATGAATGTGTGGAGGTGCTTATGGAAACGGTCTAGCCAGTGTTCAGAAACGTATGAAACAAAATGTACAGTTACAGTAATAATCTCATTACCAGAGCTCTCCCAGGTTTTTCAAACAGCTTTTTTCTTGAGAATGTCAGTGCTGTACAGGTTCTTTTGTGAGTGTATTTCCTGGAGGTAATGGAGGCCTGTACATGCAGTTTAATTACGCCGCAAATTATTCTTTGTATATCAGCAAGAATTGCTACAGTAATGTCAGATGTTTGAATAAAAACAGACAGTCAATCTCACTTGCTAGAGACAGAGTTCAGGAGACCCTTTTCTTCCAAATTCCAGCTTCCTAGCTGGGCATTTTCTTGGGGATGAAGCAGAGTGTGAGTCATCAGATACCTCATCTACCAGGTCATCCCAAGTCCTGCAGCTACACCAGACGTTTCTCCCCCTGAGCTCAGTGACTACCCCTCCCCTCCCCACCCCCCTCAACCCACCCCTATCACTCCAAGACTCCCAGCAGCTGCTGCAAGCTGGCGGTGGAGACCCACAGCGCCTCCACCAGGCTGTACTGGAAATAGCCCATGAGGAATCCGAAGGCCACGTCGGTGACATTGTGTCGGCCCAGCATGACCCGGGAGAGCCCGACCAGCACGGCCCAGAGCAGCACCAGCACGCGGACCGGCGCCGCCAGCACCAGGTGCGTGAGCAGGAAGCGCGCCCCCATGGCCGCCCGCGTGGCGTGGCCCGACGGGAACGAGTACCGGTCCACGGAGAAGGTGGCGAACATGTCCATCCGGTTGTGAGAGGGCCGGCGCCGGCGCACCAGCGCTTTGACAATCCCCACGAGAACCACGTCCAGGAGCAGGGCTGTGCGGAGAGGAGGAGGGGAGGGCCAGGGTAAATGCCAAATGCAAAATAACCTACTGCAATAGTTACACCAGGGACAGAAATAAGACTGCCATTGGATAGCTTTCCAGAACAGGGCTACAGGGCACTGCAGCACACACATCACTTACCACAACAGCTGCATTTCTTGCAATCGGTTTCAAAACTGGATGAGAAGCCAGGGATGGGAATAAAACTCCTATTGCACAGCAGTTTGTACCATTCCAGGTTTTACTATGGGCTTGATCAGCCACATTGTGTATAGGTAACAAGCTCATTAAACTCCTAGTACGACGAGGAATGGATCAAACTGCTATGGCCTGGCTTATATCAAGTTTCATAAACATAGATGTATCTCACCTGATGTTTATCCAACCAGAGCCGGAACTCAACAGACGGCTCAACCAAGAACATTTTAGGTCATATGCTAGAGAAGGCAAAACAGCAACCCTGTGCACTTTCTGGAGACTGAGCCACTTGCAGGATCTGTGGGGGAGGCGACCCACTTAGAATTCTCTATGATCCTGTGACCTGAAGAACAAAGTCCTATGCAAAGAACAAACTCCTGTTCTGATAAGTGATGTGTGTGCTTTAGTGTTTTGTAATCAAGTTTCATAACATAGATGTTATCTCACCTGATGTGTGTGTCCAACCAGAGCCGGAACTCATACAGACGGCTCAACCAAGAACATTGCTATACCTGAGAGTGTGTGTGTAAGCTGTCTCATCTCAAACACATTGCATACCTGAGAGTGTGCAAGCTGTTCATGGAACACTGAGCCTGACTGTGTGTGTAAGCTGTCTCATCTCAGGAACACACCCTGACTTAGAATTGTCTCATGACCTGAAGAACAAAGTCCTATGCAAAGAACACACTGCTATACCTGAGAGTGTGTGTGTAAGCTGTCTATACCTGAGAGTGTGTGTGTAAGCTGTCATAGGAACACATTGCTATACCTGAGAGTGTGTGTGTAAGCTGTCTCATAGGAACACATTGCTATACCTGAGAGTGTGTGTGTAAGCTGTCATCATAGGAAACACATTGCTATACCTGAGAGTGTGTGTGTAAGCTGTCTCATAGGAAACACATTGCTATACCTGAGAGTGTGTGTGTAAGCTGTCTCATCTCATAGGAAACACATTGCTATACCTGAGAGTGTGTGTGTAAGCTGTCTCATAGGAACACATTGCTATACCTGAGAGTGTGTGTGTAAGCTGTCTCATAGGAAACACATTGCTATACCTGAGAGTGTGTGTGTAAGCTGTCTCATCTCATAGGAAACACATTGCTATACCTGAGAGTGTGTGTGTAAGCTGTCTCATATAGGAAACACATTGCTATACCTGAGAGTGTGTGTGTAAGCTGTCTCATCTCATAGGAAACACATTGCTATACCTGAGAGTGTGTGTGTAAGCTGTCTCATATAGGAAACACATTGCTATACCTGAGAGTGTGTGTGTAAGCTGTCTCATAGGAACACATTGCTATACCTGAGAGTGTGTGTGTAAGCTGTCTCATATAGGAAACACATTGCTATACCTGAGAGTGTGTGTGTAAGCTGTCTCATCTCATAGGAAACACATTGCTATACCTGAGAGTGTGTGTGTAAGCTGTCTCATAGGAAACACATTGCTATACCTGAGAGTGTGTGTGTAAGCTGTCTCATAGGAACACATTGCTATACCTGAGAGTGTGTGTGTAAGCTGTCTCATCTCATAGGAACACATTGCTATACCTGAGAGTGTGTGTGTAAGCTGTCTCATATAGGAAACACATTGCTATACCTGAGAGTGTGTGTGTAAGCTGTCTCATCTCATAGGAACACATTGCTATACCTGAGAGTGTGTGTGTAAGCTGTCTCATCTCATAGGAACACATTGCTATACCTGAGAGTGTGTGTGTAAGCTGTCTCATAGGAACACATTGCTATACCTGAGAGTGTGTGTGTAAGCTGTCTCATCTCATAGGAAACACATTGCTATACCTGAGAGTGTGTGTGTAAGCTGTCTCATAGGAAACACATTGCTATACCTGAGAGTGTGTGTGTAAGCTGTCTCATAGGAACACATTGCTATACCTGAGAGTGTGTGTGTAAGCTGTCTCATAGGAAACACATTGCTATACCTGAGAGTGTGTGTGTAAGCTGTCTCATAGGAACACATTGCTATACCTGAGAGTGTGTGTGTAAGCTGTCTCATAGGAACACATTGCTATACCTGAGAGTGTGTGTGTAAGCTGTCTCATAGGAACACATTGCTATACCTGAGAGTGTGTGTGTAAGCTGTCTCATCTCATAGGAAACACATTGCTATACCTGAGAGTGTGTGTGTAAGCTGTCTCATAGGAACACATTGCTATACCTGAGAGTGTGTGTGTAAGCTGTCTCATAGGAACACATTGCTATACCTGAGAGTGTGTGTGTAAGCTGTCTCATATAGGAAACACATTGCTATACCTGAGAGTGTGTGTGTAAGCTGTCTCATAGGAACACATTGCTATACCTGAGAGTGTGTGTGTAAGCTGTCTCATCTCATAGGAAACACATTGCTATACCTGAGAGTGTGTGTGTAAGCTGTCTCATCTCATAGGAAACACACTGCTATACCTGAGAGTGTGTGTGTAAGCTGTCTCATCTCATAGGAAACACACTGCTATACCTGAGAGTGTGTGTGTAAGCTGTCTCATAGGAACACATTGCTATACCTGAGAGTGTGTGTGTAAGCTGTCTCATCTCATAGGAAACACATTGCTATACCTGAGAGTGTGTGTGTAAGCTGTCTCATAGGAAACACATTGCTATACCTGAGAGTGTGTGTGTAAGCTGTCTCATCTCATAGGAAACACATTGCTATACCTGAGAGTGTGTGTGTAAGCTGTCTCATCTCATAGGAACACATTGCTATACCTGAGAGTGTGTGTGTAAGCTGTCTCATCTCATAGGAAACACATTGCTATACCTGAGAGTGTGTGTGTAAGCTGTCTCATAGGAAACACATTGCTATACCTGAGAGTGTGTGTGTAAGCTGTCTCATAGGAAACACATTGCTATACCTGAGAGTGTGTGTGTAAGCTGTCTCATCTCATAGGAAACACATTGCTATACCTGAGAGTGTGTAAGCTGTCTCATAGGAACACATTGCTATACCTGAGAGTGTGTGTGTAAGCTGTCTCATCTCATAGGAACACATTGCTATACCTGAGAGTGTGTGTGTAAGCTGTCTCATAGGAACACAATGCTATACCTGGAGTGTGTGTGTAATCTGTCTCATAGGAACACATTGCTATAACACATAGGAAACACATGCTATACCTGAGAGTGTGTGTGTAAGCTGTCTCATCTCATAGGAAACACATTGCTATACCTGAGAGTGTGTGTGTAAGCTGTCTCATATAGGAACACATTGCTATACCTGAGAGTGTGTGTGTAAGCTGTCTCATAGGAAACACATTGCTATACCTGAGAGTGTGTGTGTAAGCTGTCTCATAGGAACACATTGCTATACCTGAGAGTGTGTGTGTAAGCTGTCTCATCTCATAGGAAACACATTGCTATACCTGAGAGTGTGTGTGTAAGCTGTCTCATAGGAACACATTGCTATACCTGAGAGTGTGTGTGTAAGCTGTCTCATAGGAACACATTGCTATACCTGAGAGTGTGTGTGTAAGCTGTCTCATCTCATAGGAAACACATTGCTATACCTGAGAGTGTGTGTGTAAGCTGTCTCATCATAGGAAACACATTGCTATACCTGAGAGTGTGTGTGTAAGCTGTCTCATCTCATAGGAAACACATTGCTATACCTGAGAGTGTGTGTGTAAGCTGTCTCATCTCATAGGAAACACATTGCTATACCTGAGAGTGTGTGTGTAAGCTGTCATCTCATAGGAAACACATTGCTATACCTGAGAGTGTGTGTGTAAGCTGTCTCATAGGAACACATTGCTATACCTGAGAGTGTGTGTGTAAGCTGTCTCATCATACCTGGAGTGTGTGTGTAAGCTAACACATTGCTATACCTGAGAGTGTGTGTGTAAGCTGTCTCATAGGAACACATTGCTATACCTGAGAGTGTGTGTGTAAGCTGTCTCATCTCATAGGAAACACATTGCTATACCTGAGAGTGTGTGTGTAAGCTGTCTCATCTCATAGGAAACACATTGCTATACCTGAGAGTGTGTGTGTAAGCTGTCTCATAGGAAACAAATTGCTATACCTGGAAACACATTGCTATACCTGAGAGTGTGTGTGTAAGCTGTCTCATCTCATAGGAAACACATTGCTATACCTGAGAGTGTGTGTGTAAGCTGTCTCATCTCATAGGAAACACATTGCTATACCTGAGAGTGTGTGTGTAAGCTGTCTCATCTCATAGGAAACACACTGCTATACCTGAGAGTGTGTGTGTGTAAGCTGTCTCATCATAGGAAACACATTGCTATACCTGAGAGTGTGTGTGTAAGCTGTCTCATAGGAACACATTGCTATACCTGAGAGTGTGTGTGTAAGCTGTCTCATAGGAACACATTGCTATACCTGAGAGTGTGTGTGTAAGCTGTCTCATCATAGGAAACACATTGCTATACCTGAGAGTGTGTGTGTAAGCTGTCTCATAGCACATTGCTATACATGTGTGTGTAAGCTGTCTCATAGGAAACACATTGCTATACCTGAGAGTGTGTGTGTAAGCTGTCTCATCATAGGAAACACATTGCTATACCTGAGAGTGTGTGTGTAAGCTGTCTCATCTCATAGGAAACACATTGCTATACCTGAGAGTGTGTGTGTAAGCTGTCTCATAGGAACACATTGCTATACCTGAGAGTGTGTGTGTAAGCTGTCTCATAGGAACACATTGCTATACCTGAGAGTGTGTGTGTAAGCTGTCTCATATCATAGGAAACACATTGCTATACCTGAGAGTGTGTGTGTAAGCTGTCTCATAGGAAACATCATACCTGAGAGTGTGTGTGTAAGCTGTCTCATAGGAACACATTGCTATACCTGAGAGTGTGTGTGTAAGCTGTCTCATCTCATAGGAAACACATTGCTATACCTGAGAGTGTGTGTGTAAGCTGTCTCATATAGGAACACATTGCTATACCTGAGAGTGTGTGTGTAAGCTGTCTCATAGGATAGGAAACACACTGCTATACCTGAGAGTGTGTGTGTAAGCTGTCTCATCTCATAGGAAACACATTGCTATACCTGAGAGTGTGTGTGTAAGCTGTCTCATCTTGCTATAGGAAAGCACATTGCTATACCTGAGAGTGTGTGTGTAAGCTGTCTCATCTCATAGGAAACACACTGCTATACCTGAGAGTGTGTGTGTAAGCTGTCTCATCTCATAGGAAACACATTGCTATACCTGAGAGTGT